>NC_056747.1:1198726853-1198857681 GCF_019279795.1 Protopterus annectens | reverse complement strand
AAATGATAATGCTTGGTGAACGTACGTACAGAACTCCAGGTAGCAGCTTCTAGAATATCCCTGGTAGGAACACTTCTGAGAAAGGCTGCAGAAGTAGATGCAGCCCTGGTGGAGTGAGATCTGATCCCCTGGGGGATAGGTTTTTTGTGGTGCTTATAGCATTAATGAATGCAATGGCTTATCCATTTTGAAATGGTTTGTTTTGAAATAGACTTCCTCTCTGCCCCTGCAGCAAATGCTACCAGCAATTGTTCAGATTTTCTTTGAGATTTAGTCCTGTTCAAGTAAAATCTAAGTTGTATGTGCACATCCAAAGAATGCAGAAACCGTTCCCCTTGTTCTGTGGATTGGGAAAAAAGGCTGGCAAATGAATGGACTGATTAAGAGCCACACTGGAAACCACCTTGGGCATGAAGAATGGACTGGTCCTCAGAGATACCCTGTCCGCATGAAAGATGATGAAAGGCTCCACTGCCATAAGGGCCTGTAATTGAGATATCCTTCAAGCTGAAGTGATTGCAAAAAGAAAGGCTGCAGTAGCAGCTGGCTCAAAAGGAGGTAGAGTGAGCTTCTCCAAAACAAAGTTAAGGTCCCATGCAGGGGTAGGAGCTCTCCTGGATGGTCTCAAGTTCTTTGCCCCTCTGAGATACTGCTTGAGCAGGGGATAAGAGAAGAGTGGTGGTTCTGTGTTATAGTGAGCCGAAATAGCTGCAGCATCTCAGTTAAGTATTGCAAAGTCTGAGGTAAATTGGGTGCTGCTGTGCTCATCCCTAAAAACTGGCTCCAGGCACAGAATCTTTTCCATTTGTCAGCATAAGATTTTCTAGTACTAGGTCTTCTCGCCTCCAAGATGACATCCATCACAGGTTTGCTGAGGGCTGATAAGGGTGAATTAAGTGATTAGCCAGGCTGCAAGGTTCAATGTTAGAAGCTGAGGGTGCAGAATTTGGTTATCCTGCTGAGACAGCAAAGAAGGGGTCTGAGGCAGGTGCCATGGAGATATTTGCGACACACTGCACAGGACTGGGTACCAGTGTTGGCGTGGCCAGTCTGGAGCAATCAAAATCATTATTGATTTGTCCTGTTTGACTTTTAGCAGAACTTTGGAGAGCAGAGGCAGAGGGGGAAAGGCATAGACTGATAGGTTTTTCCAGCTGAAGGACAGAGCATCCACTTTCCAGGCTTGTTTGTGGGGAGTCCTTGTGCAAAACCTGTCCAAATGGTAGTTCTGGGGGAAGACAAATAGATCTATGTCTGGGCTCCCCCATTGCTTGTCAACATGCTGAAAATTCATGATTCCAGTTTCCACTCGTGTGGGTCCATGAGATTTCTGCTTAGTCAGTCTGCCAGTGTATTCAATTTTCCTGGCAGAAATTGAGCTTGTAGGTGCACTTGGTAGCTCAAGGCTGTGTTCCACAATGCCACGGCTAGTCTGCAAAGGGGGTAAGAATGCGTACCCCCCTGTTTATGTACCACATAACTGTGGTGTTGTCTTTACCATTAGTTGTCCTGGAAGAATGTAGTCCTTGAAGGCTGTCAGAGCATTCTGTACAGCTAACATTTCTTTTTATTGATATGTAGGTGCATTTGATTTGGGTTCCATTTGCCCTCAATGCACTTCCCTGCCAGGTGAGCCCCCATGCATAATCTGATGCATCTGTAGATAGTGTTTGGGCGGCAGGGGGTAGTGTGAATGGCAGCCCCTTGTTTTGGTGGCAGGCCTTTTCCCACCATAGGAATTCCAGGCTATGATAGGAATCTGTTTCCAGGCTGTGACAATGTTGACTCCGTAGACTTTTTAAGTACCACTGTAGTTTCCTTGTATGCAGTCTTGCATATGGAATTAGAAGAATGCAGGAGGCCATGAACCCCAAGGCTTGCAATATTTTGTGGCCACTTGTTTGAAGTTAGTTACCAAATGAATTTGCTTCTCTGGCGTGAGGAAAGCCATCTGAGTAATTGTATTCAAGCTTGCGCCCAGGAATGTAATCTGTTGAGAGGGTACCAGTTGTGATTTCTTTTCGTTTATGGTGTACCCCAGACAAGTTAGAACCCTTTTTACAAATGCCAAATGATTTAGAAGT
Source organism: Protopterus annectens (assembly GCF_019279795.1). NCBI lineage: Eukaryota > Metazoa > Chordata > Ceratodontiformes > Protopteridae > Protopterus > Protopterus annectens. The sequence goes on along the minus strand of NC_056747.1, from coordinate 1,198,855,597 downwards.
ATGCCCTGGTTCTGCCTGAATTAGACAATCATCCAGGTATTGATATATTTGAATATTTCTTTGCTTGAAAAATGCAATAACTGGAGCCAGTCACTTTGTGAATACCCTGGGCGCAGTAGACAAGCCAAAGGGCAGTACAGAGAACTGATAATGCAAGTAGCCTGCTTTGAAGCACAGGTATCTTCTGCAAGATTGTTAGAGTAGATAGGTCCAGTATTAGATGCCATGATTTGTCTTTTCTGGGTACCAGAAAAAGCCTGGAATAGAAACCTTGTCCCTTTTCCTCTTCTGGTATTCGTTGAATAGCCCCCATGTTTAAGAGGGAAAGTACTTGTTTTTGAGCCTCTGTCTACTTATTTGGGGGCAGGTCTGGCCACCCGTTTGGTGTTGGCAATGTGTGGAAATGAAATCTGTATCCCTGGGACACTATATTTAAAACCAATTTGTCCTGGGTTATGAGTCATGAAGAGCAATCTTTCCCCCAAAAGAGGCGGCTCATAGCTAAGCGCTTGGTAATTTTAAAAGGAAGTCATTGAGACTGTTTACCATGGGGGGGGTGCCTTATTTCCAGATTTGGAAGTGGAGGCCCCCAACTGCTTAGTTTCGGAGAGTCCCCTGGGACTGAAACCTGGTGCCTTTTGGGGTGTCTGGGTTTGGCTTGAGAGGATCTGGAAGGAGCTGGAAAAGACCAATTCTTATTAGGCCAGTGCTTACTAAATCTTAGAGGTTGCACTTGTAAGAAATCTTTAACAGTTTGCATAGATTTAGCTTTATCTTCCATCTTTTTTTAGAACTTCTTCCGCCTTATTGCCAAACAGGCGATCCTGACTTAAAGGAGCATCCAACAATTTCGCTTTAACAGGATCAGCAAAGATTTCTCCTTAAGCCAAGCATGCCTTGTAAGCAGACCCAGTAACTGCAGCCCTGCAGGAGGCCTCTAAAGAATCAAAACCACATTGCAAAGTATGTTTTCCAACTTGTTCAGCAGAATGCAATAAATCCTGCAAATCTTTATTTTCCACACAGTCTGAAATCATCATCATTTTCTGTTTAAGCAGTCCAATAATATGCGGTTGATATTTTAACATATGAAATTGGCAGTTTAAAGCCCTGACTGCCAAGTTTGCAGAAGTACAAACCTTCTTACCCCATCTATCCAGCGCCGTGGAGTCTCTATCAGAAGGGGTAGGATTTTTATCAGTAGACGCCTTAATGTCCCTGGGGCCCTGAGAAATGGTTTCTGGATCTGCAACAGGATTTTTGAAAAGGAACTTGTGGGACTCGGGAACCCTGTAGTACCTTGTCAGGTTTACTAGGAGCTGGAGGCAGGGAATCAGGGGCCATACTGGATTCCGAAAACACATCAACAATGTCTAGTACAGGAGGTATAGCCAAAGGCCTATGCTGAGGTAGGAGGAAATCCCTAAGCCTCTTTTTTGAATCATAAAATTCCTGACTTTCCCAATGGAAATGCTCCCTTAAGGTATGTAAAGTTTCCCCAAAAGAAAAATCCTCAGGAGGGGAAGCAGAGGGAATGGAATCCTTTGCATCAGAATCCTCATTAAGTAGGTATGGACAAATCCAGGTCATTAGAAGAATCAGAAGAAACATAATTCTGATCAGAAGATTCATAATCAAGCTCAGGCCTTGGCCTCTTGGGGGGGGGGGGGGGAATTGACTACCCCTGATTAGAGTAATTAGATCTTCAGCCATTTTGATAATTTGTTTTTCAGGCATAGGGGCCTGAACATGTGGCCTGGGGTCATTTTTTTTAGACATAGATTGAGATTTAGGCCTTTTTAATGAAGGTGGAGTTGATTTAATATGCAAGTCTGTAGGCCTGAATAAACCCACAGAAGCCGGTGCCTGCACAGCGGCTCCAGACCCATCCAAGGTAGAGACATCCGTGGGTTACATAGATGAAGCATCTCGCTGCATGCCGGACTCCAAATGGGTCTCAGTAGAGGGCTGTGAATCAGAAATAGCGAGTATCAGGGGCTGCGAAAACACCTCACTGAGTACCGGCGAACTGGCGACTGGCTTAGGAGAAGCATCGTTGGCAGTTTTGGACCTCGGCCGCCTGTCTCTGTCTATCTTTGCGTTTTTTCAGAATTCCGGTAGTCGGATGGCTAACGACGACATTTCTGGATAATAAAACTGAGAACTGAAATATTTAGAGGCAAAAATGTACCGATGACGGATAGTGCGCTGATTAAATAAAGCACAAAACCAACAGCAAGGTACGTTTCTTGGTCAGGGCCTAGGCAAGGAATACAGTACGAATGAAAATCTTTGTGAGGTATTTGCTTTCTACAAGTAATGCAATTATTAACTTTTACTGACATCGGTAAGGAGCAAGAAAAAGTTTTCCCAACGGGGTACTTAGCTTTATGTTGAAGACTTCGGTTCTGAAACTCGAAAACGAAAATTTCAGGAGTCGGCCAACTGGTACTTGAGAAATGCTTCTGCTTCGGGCACCGCATGGCAAGAAAGACTGATGTAATGCCGTCGGATGCATGTTTTATACCCCTGACGACCTGATGTCATGGGAGAAGGCACAGCAACCGACACAGGACCCAAGACTTTGTTAATCAGGCTGACTGAGGGCAACCTGCCAGCAGATTACCCAAATGTAATGACTGCAACACTTAAACACAAAGAACATCAAGGAAAGTTCTAATCTTTCTGCTGTCAGTCAATGTATCCACAGAGTTATACAAGTACATCAGCAGGTGAAGTTTATTTCTTAGCAGGATAATATGCACCTTACTGACCTTACTTCAGAGCTCTACATGAGTGAAGTGGAAACATTTTCCAATGCATGCTTTCCTGATTGTTAAGCATATGCTACAGAGTCCATTAAATTTGTTTCACAGAAGTGACTATGCATAGAAATGAGCAGCATAAAAAAGGTAATCCAAGCTGGAAAGATTAATCCCATCTAGAGTATGCAGGACAGTATCAGTCAGAAGACTGTTTAAAGAAATGAGCTTGAGGTAGAATTTCTACTATTAAATATTTTAGGAACAAGATCATTTAACAACCAAAATTCATGCATGCACGTTACATTTGCACATATGTATGCATACATACATGCATATGTTGAGCGGAATGTGCCTATAAAGACTTAAAAATAAAGTCATCTGCATTCAGAAGCCATTTATCTGAAACACTGCAATATCCCTAAGGGGTCACCTGCAAATATCCCAGAGACACTACTGGAGGTTTAAGGTAATACACAGTGAAGGTTCTAGCTTGTCTGAATTAAAATTTTTACTGTGTGTGTGTATTACAACACACGGGCATGTCTGTAATTTTGTTTTGTTTTTATTTTTAGCTAATGCCTCTATGAAATGTAAGGAGTGGAAACTCATCTGGAGGAAAAGGGAAATGTTTTGTTGGAAGATGTTCCCACTTTGAACTGTTTTAGTTTTGCAATCTGACTACTGATGGCAAAATAGTTTACTGAAAATTTCTGCATATTTAATGTCTGCTGTTAACAGTAAATATTATGCTTACCTGCATGGCCAAGTCCATGAGGTCCTTGGACACATACTGATTGGCTCCTTCCAGGTTTCGAACAAGATCACCAGCAAAATTTACATCTCTGGCAGTCAATAAAGTGTATGCCACACCTTTCTCACCAGCTCTGCCAGTACGCCCAATCCTGTGAGTGTGAGTATCAATATCACGGGCAACATCATAATTAACCACTGTTTTAATGGAAGGAATATCCAGACCACGAGCTTAAAGGAACAAAATAGAGAAAGAAAGGGTGGAGGTTAATTTTTACTACTTCATCAAGTTTTCTGCCATGCTTTTGTAAATTTCATTACTGTTAAGGTACAATGCACATTTCAGGTCTCCTACATGTGACAAAATTACACTACTAATCTCTGAAGTTAGTATTCTAGTTCAATAAGAAATGTTGAAATGATTCACATACATCATATCTGAATTCAAAATAATATTCTTCTACTTGTGCAAAGACTGTTCTACTGCACTGCAGTGAAACATTTTTATTGTAAATGTCACTACTCAAAGTCTACATTTCGAAAAACTATTGTCCGGTCACCAACACTCCTAACCATCCCTTCTATTCTTGAACAGAAACTGTTGCTTTCAAAAAACATGAACAGTCAACTATTTCGCACAGGCACTTAGTTTTGCCCTGGTAAGTATCCAACAGGTGTTGCTCCTGGGTTGCCTTTAAAAACAGTCTGTGTCCAGTAGGCATAACCTGTTAAATATTTATTTTCACCTTTAAGTGAAGCATTTGACTTGCTTGGTGCAAGGGCTGTATTCTCTAGAATGAATGAACAGTTACAGAGAAGCCCAAACTTTAGATGCAGTAACACTATTCAGAGTACTCTGCTTCATATATTAAATGGTTCAATTTGGCAAATATACAGTATAACTATCCTACTCATGACTGCTGCAGTATTTCAAACTTTTGGGTTATCTCACAAAATAACCGGATGTCTAGCTGGGGTATCAAAGCCAAAGTTTTCCACAGAGCCATCCATCGGACGTACAACCCAAGCTTGTATGCACAAGGGTATATAAGCGGATGTACGAGCACAAATCCTGACATCTTTAAACCAGTAAGCCTGAAAAGGCCTGAGAGATGAAAACTCATCAGCGAAGAGGAGAGAGGCAGAAAGACAGTGACCCCCATCAGTCCATGAGGGAAAGGAAGCAAGCATCGGAAAAGGAAGACGGATATGGAAGTAAGGAATACTGCAACAGTGATCAGCAAGAGTCTACTATTTCAGTAAGTTCTTACACAACTGGATTATGTCCTTCCTTAGATGACTATTACAGTACTCTAAACTGTTGGGCGACTCTGAAAGCTTAAGAGATGCGAAAGGTGGGTGGGAGATGGGAAACATGTCTAACAATCCAGAGAGGGCTGACCTGGCAAAGGAGGATCTGGACTTAGAAAAAAAGCATCCACTCTATAATGTTTAGGAAAAGTACGCAAGGATGACCAAGTAGCTGGTTCTGAAATTGTTCTAGAGTCAATCCTCTTCTAGAAGGCACCAGAGGAGGACACTGCTCTAGTACAATGAGCATCTACTAGACAGGGTAATAACTTGCCATGTTTAGTGTAGCAAAAGGAAATAGATTCAGAGATCTGGTTGGCTACAGTTTGCTCTGAAACTGGATTTCCTAACTTGGAATCTTGGAGAGAGACAATTTGTCGGACTTGCAAATATCCTTAGACTTACCCAGGTAAAACCTGAGCTGCCCACGGACATCAACAAAATGAAGAATCCTTTCCTTGTTATTTCCAGAATAGGGAAGAAAATTGGAGGCTTTATACCATGATTGACTGCTTATTTGTTACTTCAGGCATGACTGAGGGCCAGCCCCTTAAAGACACACTGTCCATATGAAAAATCAGGAAGGGAGGGGTTGCCATAAAGGCCTGCAGCTTGGAGACTTGTCTGGCAGAGGTGAGGTCTAACAGAAGAAGAGGTTTTGAAGTAAAGAATTTGAGAGAGGCAGATGCTGCTGGTTCAAAAGGAGGGAGGCCAAGTCTTTTCCAGCAGAAAGTTGAGGTTCCAAACAAAAGGGATTGGTTTCCTTGGTGGTTCAGGTGGAATACTTCTGTTAAGAACTGTTTCACCTCGAGTCTGCCCAGAGACAACGGATCCAGAGGCAGGCACGCACATGTAGCTGAAATGTGAGCCTAACAGATGAATATGCTGGGCTACAGTACATCTCAAGCAAATAAAAGACGATGGGGTATTAAGCCTGTACTGGTTCTTGAATTTTAGCCTGACAAAATATAGTAAATATTTTCCATTTTGCTATGAAAGACTTTCTGGAGTAGGTATTCTTGCCTCCTGGAGAACCTTAAACGTGTCCTAATAAAACTGGTGTCTAAAGTGATTACATCATACACAATGTCAGGCTGAGGGGATAACAGGTTGGAATGAAATAGTGAGCTGTTCTACTGTATGAGCAAGCCCAATGCTGTGGGAAGCTTCTGGTGATGGCTCCTTGCTAGGTGGAACAGAAGGGGGGACCCAGTGCTGCCTGGACCAATAGAGAGTTAGCAGTAAGATCTTTGAATCACTAATGAGGACTTCGGAAAAGGAGGAAGTAGAAGGAAGGCATACAAGAACCTCCCTTTGCAAGGAAAGGGCAATGCATCAATTTTCCAAGCTTGGTGACAATATTTCTTGGTGCAAAAGAGTGGACGTTGCCTGCTGCTGATGTAGGCAAAACGATCTGTGGCATCCTCCATTTGTGGACTATGCTTAGGAAGATCTCCCTATTCAGCATCCATTCATGCTGATCTTCCCTTGATCTGTTTAGAAAATCTGCCAGGACATTGTCTTGTGAGGGAATGTAAACTGCTTGGGGGGATGACTTTGCTTTTGTGGCCTGCTCCCATGCCAGAAGAGGCAGTCTGCACTGTTGATAAGATCAGATGCCCCTTGCTTATGTGCCACATGACCACTGTGTTTATGATCAATCTTATGGGACCTGGTTTCCAAGTATGGGAGAAGATTTGCAGGGCCTGTATTACTACCCTAATCTCCTTCACACGGATATGCTCTGATCTTACATTTGTAAGCCCTTGAACTCTCAGGTCCGCATCCTGCTCCCCATGCATTGTCTGATGCATCTGTGGGAGGTTCCTGTTGTGGTGTAAGTTTTTGAAAGGAAAACCCAGGTTGAGCTTTATCTGCGATATCCACCACAGCAATTCCTTCTTTAGGTAAGGCAGGAAATGAACCAGCATCATTCACAGACTGAGAATTTTGGGTCCAGTGGATATTTCTCATATGGAGTTCAGCAAAGAGAACCATGCAGATGGTTGCTGCAATGAATACTAGCGCAATGAGGATCTCCCTAACCGTATGGGACTGAAAAGAAAGGATGTAACTGGTTAGGCTTCTTTGCACTTTGTCTGGAGGAAGGCAGGCCTGCACAAGTCTGCTGTCTAGTTTGCACTCCAAGAAAACTAGGTCATGGTTAGTTTTACTGCTGACTTTTTTAGGTTGACTATAAAACCCAGGCTCTGAAGTAGCAGAGATCAGTTCACAGTTATCTGCTGAGATGTTGTCTCTAACAAGTAGTCCAAACAAGGGAACGTCTGGATTGCCAGAGTCCTGCAGTAAACTATGACTGGGAAAAGGCAGTTTGTGAAGACTCTAGGGGCTGTGGAGAGTCCAAAAGGCAAAGCAGAAAACGGAAAGTGCGATGGAGACACCAGAAAAACTTGAGAGAGAGAATGAATGGAAGCAGAGTTTGCATGGACAACATCTTAAAAGATGGGGCAAAGAGAAAGGTGTTGAGAATGAAGAGATTCAGAATTGGTGTCCAGTTTCCTCCTTTTCTTGGGAAGATGAATAGCCTAGAATAGAAACTCTTTTCCCACATATTGTGGTTGTGTTGGATGTACTCTGCCTTGTGCTTTGCTTGAGCAAAGTTTCAATGATAAGATAGGGCAACTGGATCTGATTTTGTGCAAAAGGAGGAATGCCCATGAAAGGGAGCCCTTCTTCCAGGTCATTCTGTAACCAGTAACTGAAAGAAACCATTTGTCTGAAGTGATGGGCAGCCATTTTTTTTAGGGAATGAAGTGAGTTTTGGATACGGGGGTGGGCTGGACTGAGGCATGTGGAGGGGGACAGAGGGTAGTCGTGCAGACTTGTCTGTGTAAAGAGGCCTCCCAGGTCTAAAGTCCTTTTATGGTCTGTTTTGGAATCTTTTCATAGGGATTTTCTTGGCCTTATGAAAAGGCCTCATTTCTCTGCAAGTGAAAGAAGTGGGCTTTGCTGAGTAATTCCTTTGGTAGACTGGCATAAAAATAATAAAGATATGTCTACAGTCCATTATTTTACCTTGTTCCTGTAACTGTTTGAAAATACTGGCAGCATCCGGGCCAAAAAAAATAATTCCTTGTTTAAAAGGAAAGTCTACAAGTTTTGCCTCAATATCTTTTGGTAGGGGCTGAGAACATAACTATGCATACCTCCTGATCACAGAACCTGAAGCAGGTGCCCTGGTGGAAGCTATTACTACATCATAGCTGCATTTAATGCGCACAGCAGAAAGGGAATTTTCACCACCTGAGGCAACTTGGCCAGGCAAATGGAATTGAGAAGAATAGGCTAAAGAGTGCTCATTTTAGTTGGATTCATCCGCTTCATCTTCAGGTGTAGTGTCCAATTGTCTCTTTTGTGGAATGGAAGGAGAAAGAGTAGTAGTAGTAGCAGGCCTGGCAAAGGATGGTGTCCTGAGTGCCATTATGGCTATAAATAAGACATGTGAAAAATCCACACACTCCTTTTCGTTGGACATTTGGGGAAGAAGGAAAGCTTTTAATTTTATCTCTTCCTTTTTTCTTGATGTGATGTCTGTTTTACTAATTGCGGAGGCTCTGATACCAAATGAACCTCAATAAGGGATCAGGGAATTTCCACACAAGCTAGGATCTGCATTGTATGCCTTTGTGTCCATTGGAGATAATTACGAAGCATTCCCCTTTCTCACTATTATCAGTAGCGTCAGTTTTTTTGGATGTGTGACTATCAAATGCCATACAAGCCTCTGGTGGAGTCACAGTATCTGGAGTCTGAAGACGTGTGGTGTGTACCATGGGTTCTGAGACTTCTGTGAGTACACCAAAGTCCAAATGGACAGTCAAGGGATCAAGCCTAGGCCTCAAACTTTTTTCTTTTGAACAGGCAGGATAACAGGGGTAGAAGAGTCTGCTACCTTTGCTCGAGTGAGGCACTTAAGACAAAGTTCCCAAATAGGAATTAAGAGACAAAAGTAAAGTTCTTATGACCATCGGAACAATGGACTAACTGATCTTACAATGTCTGTAGTTCTCTGTGTCTAAATGAAAAAAGCAATGGGAATGGAGATCTTTGTAGGGAATATGCTTACCACAATCACAGTCTCCCCTCATACCTGATATTTAACAGAGCAAACAGCAATACAGTTGTGAAAAATAAAGAAAGTTCCCTAAAGGGGCACTTATCTGAAACAGTGAAAGCAAATGGTACCAATGAGCACTCAAAACAGACTGGTGTGAGACCTGTGTTCAGACTGACTAGATAGTCTTGGAATTTACGCTCTTATGTCCACTTATACACCCTTATGCCCACAAGCTTAGGTCATACGTCAGATGTACGACTCTCTGGAAGGTACCCTGGGCCGGACGTCCAGATTACTTGGCGAGATAATCCAACAGTCTGGAATACTGCAACACTGACCTAAGGAAGGACATCTGTTCACTATATTGTTTTGTACAGGTTACTCAAGAGTGATCTCTGCTTAGTCTGAGGTATGACCAATTCTATCTGAAAGTCTATGTCTGGAATACAATGCTGGCCACTCTAAAAGCAAACAAAAAAAATGAAAGATACATTAAAGAACATCTTCCAAAGTAACAACATAAAATAAATATATATATATATATATATATATATATATATATATATATATATATATATATATATATTCACTTCAGAATGTCAAATTTTCAAAACTTCGAATTTCATATGGCAAAGATCATATGATCAAAGTTTTGAAATCTCGAAACTCTGAAATGAATAAAAAAAGATACAAAACCAAGTTTCTCAACAAAAGCATATAAACACACACATATATATATATATATATATACACACACACACACACACACACTATATATATATATATATATATATATATATATATATATATATATATATATATATATATATACACACACACACACACACACACACACACACACACACACTGTCTTTCAAGCCTTTGAACATTCATTTGTTTAAACAGTGAAAAGATAGACAAAAACAATTAAAGTGGAAGACTGCAAATTGTTGGTCTTTTCAAGTGCAGGAGGAGAGTAATTGAGGATTAGGAATTTGCCCTTGACCTCACTGTAATGAGAATACAGGATTGGTATATATAAGTAATAGCCACCCCACAAGATCATCTATGGCCCGCCTTCCCTGATTTTCTTCAATACCCATTGGGTGAAGGGCAATGGAGGGAAAGGATATAGAAAAAGTCCCGTCAAAACAGAAGAATGTAACAATCTTCCACAGGTTCTGAAGCAGAACTTCCTCAGCTGTCTGTTTTGGGTAGAAAAAAGGTCTACTTCTGGTGCACACTCAAAGGTGAACTACTTCAAGAAAGAGCATTCTCTCTCAACATCCACTTGTTTGGTTCTAGGAGACAGACAGCTGATCAGGTTGTATGTTAACAGGTTCTCTTGCCCTGGAATGCAAGAGAATACTGGTAAAAGGTGCAGTTCTTGGCCAGCTGCCAGAGTTCCTCTGGAAGTCTGTACAAATGGTTAACAGTGGGTACTCCCTTGCTTATGTAACATAATTGGTGTAATCTGTCACTTTTTGTATGGGTCTGTTTCATTTCGCATCTCAATGCCTTCATTGCTATGAAGGCTGCCATCACTTCCTTTATGTTTATGCCCTGTTTGGCCATATACCTGTACCATGTCACTTGCACACATTTCCCAAATTTGGCCCCCAGCCCAAATCTGAGCTGTATATGATCTGTAACTGGTAGTGTCTCCTGAGCCTTGAATGGGTCCCCTTGTTTTGTACTCTCTTCCCCACTGTAAGATCTCCTACTTTTACGCAAGGAAAAGAGGAATGACAGTCTCTATGGAGCTTGGTGTGCTGGGACCAGCAGTTTTGCAGGAACCATTACAATTTTCTCATGTGGAGTTTACCTAGGAAATTCATGAAAATGCAAGATGCTATTGTGCCCTACACACCAGAGGAAATCTCTGGCTGACAGTTTTCAGCCTGTAAATGTCAGTCATAACTTGAAAAGTACAGTTGTGTACACTTACTATAAATGTAGATGTTAGAGTGCATTCACTGTTGCAGTCATCACATTTGGGTTATCCCTGCCAGGGTCACCCTCGGCCATCCCGAATACCAGAGACTTAGTATTTCTGCGTCGGTTGTTGTCTCTTGTGGACTGACATCAGGTTGTCAGTAGTACAAAGTAAGGCAGCCAACGCCATTACATCAGTTTTTCTTGCCCTAACCTGTGAGGAGCCCCCAAGTAGGAGCCCAGGCTCTGGTGGAAGAACCCCATCAGTGGATGGAAGAACCCCACCAGTGAAAAATAAATACCAATATGTCCCTTGTAAGGAAAGGAGACGAGTGGGGAGCTCTGAACAGCCTAGCTGCCCTTGGAGCAGTGGTTTCTGCCCAGAAACTGTAGTTTTATTGGCTATTTTGGGCTAATTTCTATCTCTTTAATTGTGCGCCAGGCAGCGTTAAACTATTCCCGACTCCACAAAGTCTACTCTTCAGTTTTTCCCTTGGAACTAAACAAACCTTCAACTTTATCACTCAAACCATTCATTTTGCAGGCCAGCGCTTGCTTAAAACTCATAACAAGCACTAAATACCCCTAGCACAAGCCCCCCCTTATACTGTCCAGAAGGATAAGGCTCTCTATTCGTCCCTACCAGTCAATCAGAAAAACAGCTAACTCTACCTATTCAGGGATGTCCAAAGGGCAGTTTCCGGTGTACTCTCCAGTTCAACTGGTGAATCTGGGCATTTTGAGGCAATGTTACAACTGCCTCATGTACACAGACAACCCTCTCCTCCTATCACCAAACACTAATATATGCGTGAGATGCAATTATACAGCCAGACTGGAGGCAAAGCTCTCTCAACCCCAGACTAACTGACTGTCAAGAGGAGAAGGGTAATACTTGCAACACACCACCAGTCTCACACAGACCTAACAAACCAACACAGGCAAATAACACACATAAATACATGAAAACATACTCAGAGGCTTTAAATAAAAATCTGCAAAACCAACAGAGACCTCCAAAGCAGACATCCAAGCAACCTCCACAACCCATCATCAACCATGAAATACATACTTCACATAATCAGTTTGCCACGCAATCACAGCCCTTAGGGCAAAATAACATACCCAACATACTAGTGATAAGAGACTATAGTCAGGCACACTGATGTCCCACTAACTAGGCTGGACAAGAGAAGTTTACAGTTGGCTGCCTGTCGGGCACCAGGATCCACCACCTAACATAAGCAATCAGGTCACTCCAGAACAAGTACAAATACGACTGTCATTGTACATGTTGGTGTGAATGACCTGAGTTGTACCTCCCTGGACTACATGAAAAGAGACATGGAAGAGCTCTCTAATCCTGTAGCCCAGGCAGGTATGATCTTGACCCTGAGCAGCACCCTGCCCTCACCAAGAACGATGCCACAGTATAAAGAGAAAATGATCAACTTCAACAATTGGCTAAGTTTCTGGTGTCATTCAAAGGGGATCCAGTATGTGTCTGCCTGGGATGAACATGCTCGACAAGTCAAGTTGCTTCACAAGAGATGGCTTGCACCTGTCACCATTAGGCTTTCGAATACTGGCAAAGGCTCTTGCCGCCCCCATAGTGCCTTTTTTAGGCAAGGCTCAAAAGACAAACCCACCACAATAAATAGCACAAGTAACCAAAAACTGAAGGTAATGCTACTCAACACCAGAAGTCTAAATATCAAAATGCATGCACTCGAGGCACACCTCAGTATGGAGAACATCGATATCTGTGCAGTAACAGAAACCTGGTTTAAGGCTCCAGAGAGCACCCCAGCACTACCAGGCTATAACTCATACCATACATTTTGGCCACAGAACCCGGACTGAAACACAAAAGGCGGGGGTGTATCCATAATCATCAAGGATACTCGCACCTCCAGGTTAGTGGCGCAACACGATGCATCAGAGATCAGAGTGCAACAACCGGCAAAACTGCAATCCAAATTGTAGCTTGCTACAGATCACCCACCATGACCCAGGACCCCCATTCCGCATTTCTGGAGACACTGAGAAATATGAAGGTCTTACCAAACACCCTAATACTGGGTGATTTCAACTACCCAAACATTAACTGGGAGAACTACTCAAGTACTAACTCCCTTGCCCAACGCTTCCTAGAATTTATAAACTCTAACGCCCTGGATTAACTGGTCAACACCCCCACCAGAGGGAACATATTGGACCTGGTCATCACCAACATGGGCGACCGGTGTTCCACACCTGACATCAACCCCTCGCTGGTTACATCAAACCATAGACTAATCACTCTGGATATTCACATTCCGCCCCCAACCCCAATCAAGGAAACCATTGTGAAAAACTTTTCAAAAGCAAACTTCACGTTGCTTAAGACCGAGGTGGAAAGGTTCACAGCCCCCACGCCATGGACAATGCTGTCAAAGCTGCTGAAACCTATACAAAGGCACTCTATGATCATCTGCAGGAATGCATGGATCATGCTATCCCAAGTAAAACCAAGACTCACTCCTCCAAGAAAAGGAAACCAGTCTGGTGGACCCCTGCCATAAACAGGCTCTACAACAGAAGGAGGAAACTAGTACAGATAAGAGCAAAATCCCTAGAAGGAAAGACATCCCTGATCAGTATCAGCAAGAAAAGTACAGTTGCGTACACTTACCATAAATGTAGATGTTAGAGTGTATTCACTGTTGCACTCATTAGATTTGGGTTATCTGCTTGCAGTAGCCCTCAGTCGGCCTGATTAACAAAGTCTTGGGTCCTGCGTCGGGATGCTGTCCCTTCTTCCATGATGACAGGTCGTCAGGGGTATAAAACATGCAGCTGATACAATTACGTCAGTTTTTCTTGCCCCAGATGTCAGGTGCCCCCCTAATGGGAAGCAAATAAATCTATAATTACAAGGATATACCTCCAACAAAAAAGCAAATACACCAAAAAGCTTTTTGAGCACAGTAAGGGAGAGTAGAAGTATAGCTAAAAGAAGAAAGGAGGCTGGAGGAAGGGTAACTAGGACTGCAACAGTGAATACACTCGAACAGCTACATTTATGGTAAGTGTACACAACTGTACTCTGTTCTTCGTGTTTCACTGTTGCAGTCATTACATTTGGGTAGATTCCGAAAGCTAAGATTGGGAGGAGGAATTTAAATAGAATTAGGACCAGCTATAAGACCCTGCAAGACTGCAGTGGCAAAGCCAGCCCCTGATTTGGAGAGAACTGTCAAATAATAATGCTTGGTGAAAGTATGTACAGAACTCCAGGTAGCAGCTTCTAGGATGTCCCTGGTAGGAACGTCCCTGAGAAAGGCTGTGGAGGTAGATGCAGCCCTGGTTGAATGGGGTCTGATGCCCTGTGGGACAGGTTTTCCATGGTGCTTATAACAGAAATAAATGTAGTGGCCTATCCATTTGGAAATGAATAGCTTTGAAATAGCTTTCCCCTCTGTCCCTGCATCAAATGCCACCAGCAGTTCAGATTTCCTTTGAGGTTTAGTCCTGTCCAAGTAAAATCTAAGTTGTCTGTGCACATCTAAGGAGTGCAGTATCCATTCCCCTTTGTTCTGTGGGTTAGGAAAGAAGGTAGGCAAATGAATGGACTGATTAAAAGTCAAACTGGATACCACCTTGGGCATGAAAGAGGGATTGGTTCTGAGGGACACTGTGTCTGCATGAAAGATGATGAAAGGCTCCACTGCCATAAGGGCCTGTAATTCAGATACCCTTCTTGCAGAAGTGATTGCTAAAAGGAAAGCTATTTTCTAGGAAAGGAATTTTAAATCTGCAGTAGCAGCTGGCTCGAAAGGAGGAAGAGTGAGTTTCTCCAAGATAAAGTTAAGGTCCTTGGCTAGAGTTGGAGCTCTCCTGGGTGGTCTTAAATTTTTGGCCCCTTTGAGGAACTGCTTGAGCAGTGGGTGAGAGAAGAGGGGAGGCTCTGTGCTGAAATGGCTGGGACATGAATTTTGGAGGAAAAGGACAAGCCCTTATGAAGCATCTCAGTCAAGTATTGCAGAATCCGAGGTAAATTGGGCACTGCTGCGCTCATTCCTTGCGACTGATTCCAGGCACAAAATCTTTTCTATTTTGCAGCATAAGATTTTCTAGTACTAGGCCTTCCTTGCCTCTAAAATAACCATCACTGATTTACTGAGGGATGGTAAAGGAGAGATTAGGTAATTAGCCAGGCTGCTAGGTTCAGGGTTTGCAGCTGAGGGTGCAGAATCTGGTTCTCCTGCTGAGACAACAGGGAAGGAGTCTGAGGCAGGTGCCATGGGGCTAAGCATGACACATTGCGCAAGAGGGGGTACCAGTGTTGGCGTGGCCAGTCTGGTGCAATTAAAATCGTCCTTGGCTTGTCTTGTTTGACCTTTAGTAGTAGCTTGGAGCAGAGGCAGAGGAGGAAAGGCATAAACTGACAGGTTTTTCCAGCTGAAGGATACAGCATCCAATTTCCAAGCTAGCTAGTGGGGAATCCTTGTGCAAAATTTGTCCAACTGATGGTTCTGGGGGGAGGGAAACAGGTCTATATCTGGGCTCCCCCACTTGCTGGTCAACATGTTGAAAATCCTTGGTTCCAGTTTCCACTCGTGTGGGTCCATGAGGTTTCTGCTTAGTCCGTCTGCCAGTGTATTTAGTTTTCCTGGCAGGAACTGAGCTTGTAGATTCACTTGGTAACTCAAGCCTGTGTTCCACAATGCCATGGCTAGTCTGCAGAGGAGGTAAGAATGTGTACCTCCCTGCTTGTTTATGTACCACATGACAGTGGTATTCTCCGTCTTTACTATTAGTTGCCCTGGAAGAATGTGGTCCTTGAAGGCTGTCACAGCATTCTGTAGAGTCAACATTTCCTTTTGATTTATGTGCAGGTGCATTTGACTTGGGTTCCATTTGCCCTAAATGCACTTGCCTGCCAGGTGAGCCCCCCATGCATAGTCTGATGCGTCTGTTAAGGTTTGGGCGGCAGGGGGTAGTGTGAATGGTAGTCCCCTGTTTTGGTGGCAGGCCTCTGATCACCAAAGGAACTCTAGGCGTAGGCAAGGTATGATAGGAATCACTGCTTCTAGATCCTGTGAATGTTGACACCATAAGCTTTTGAGATACCACTGTAGTTTCCTCATATGCAGCCTTGCATATGGAATTAGAAGAATGCAGGAGTCAATGAACCACAAGGCTTGCAGTATTTGCCTTGAAGATAGCTGGGTTTTTGCGGCCACTTGTTTGAAGTAGGTTGTCAAATGAATCAGTTTCTCTGGCGTGAGGAAAGCCATCTGGGAAGTTGTATTCAAGCTTGCTCCCAGGAATATAATTTGTTGACAGGGTACCGGGTGTGATTTCTTTTCATTTATGGTGTACCCCAGACAAGTCAGCACCCTTTGAACAAAGGCCAGGTTATTCAAAAGTATGTCCTGGCTTTCTGCCTGAATTAGACAATGTCCAGGTATGGGTATACTTGAATATTTCTTTGCCTGCAAAATGCAATGACTGGAGCTTGGCACTTTGTGAAAACCTTGGGCGCAGTGGATAAGCCAAAGGGCAGTGCAGAGAACTGATAGTGCATGTAGCCTGCTTTGAAGTGCAGGTATCTTCTGCAAGACTCCCTGATAGGGATGTGCAGGTATGCTTCTTTTATGTCTAGTGTTGCCAACCATGTATCTTTGCCTAGCATAGGAAGCAGCTGGTGAACAGTCAGCATTTTGAATTTTGGAATCACCAGAAAGGTGTTTAGAGTAGAAAGGTCCAGGATAGGATGCCATGTACTGCCTTCTCTGGGTACCAGGAAAAGTCT
Source organism: Protopterus annectens (assembly GCF_019279795.1). NCBI lineage: Eukaryota > Metazoa > Chordata > Ceratodontiformes > Protopteridae > Protopterus > Protopterus annectens. The sequence continues at coordinate 1,198,838,958 of NC_056747.1, read as the reverse complement.
CAAATAGAAACCTTGTCCCTTTTCCTCTTCTGGTACCAAATGAATAGCCCCATGCTTAAGAGAGAGAGAACTTGATTTTGGGCCTCTGCCCACTGATTTGGGGGTAGATCTTGCCACCCACTTCGTGTTAACATGTGGAAGTGAAATCTGTATCCTTGGGACACTATATTTAAAACCCATTTGTCCTGGGTAATGAGTTCCCAGTTTTTGGCCTGCAGAACAATCTTTCCGTCTAAAGGAGCTTTCAGGTGGGAAGTGCTTGGAAGTTTTAAAAGCAAGTCATTCAGACAGTTTTCCATAGGGGGAGTCTTACTACTCCCAAATTTGGGTGCGGAAATCTCCCACTTAGTCTTGCGTCTCCCCTGGGAAGGAAAAAAGAAGTTATGTACTCACCATAACATTCCATCTGAGTAGGTAATCTTCATTTGTCAGCAACCTGTGGGTATCGGTTCCATATCTGATCCGAGCCGGCAGCTTCAAACAGCTAAGATCCGAGCTCCAAGCTCCTCCCCCTTACCCATAATCCCCTAACCGTTCCTGACCTCAGATAGAGTTTGCTTAGTAACACAGAGTATTACAACACAGAAATCAGCTCCAAATCCTAACCTAATGTTATCTGGAAACGAGGGCTAGGAATCCTTCTAGTACGCACTATAGGTCAGGGGGATGGAGGGGGGGGGGGGGTCAGTTGCTGACAAATGAAGATTACCTACTCAGATGGAACGTTATGGTGAGTACATAAAGTACAGTTTTGTACCTACCATAAATGTAGATGTTCGAGGATCCACATTGCTGCAGTCCTAACTATTGGGTAGTCCGCTGTCCAGTCGGCCCGAATACCAAAGTATATGGCTGACGTCGGTCAGGGCGCATTAGACTGACGTCAGTACGTCAGGGTACTAATGCGCATGACCGACGTCATATCCTCAGTCTTTTCTTGCCCCAGATGTCAGAAGACCCTGAAAAGATAAGGCCAAAACCAAAAATTCCAAACATACCTGCACCAAAAATATGTACAATATATACAAAATTACCAGAATATAACCTCACCTACACAACCACCCCTAAACACAGAGGGGAAGGAGGGAGGGTAAATTGGACTGCAGCAATGTGGATCCTCGAACATCTACATTTATGGTAGGTACAAAACTGTACTATGTTCTTCATTCCACATTGCTGCAGTCCTAACTATTGGGTAGAATCCCAAAGCAGAGGTAAGGGAGGCTGGCAAATCATAAGGAAGCAGGAACTGACAACATGCCTTGCAAAATAGCTGTGGCAAAACCAGCCCTAGACTTAGAGTAGAGAGGAAGGTGATAATGCTTAGAGAAAGTATGCACTGAACTCCAAGTAGCTGCCTCCAAAATATCCTTAGTTGCCACCCCTTAGAAATGCTGTTGAAGTGGCAGTAGCCCTAGTGGAATGAGGCCTAATCCCAGCTGGAATCTCCTTGCCATGATGGGAATAACAAAATGCAATGCAAAACCCAATCCACCTAGAAATAGTTTGTTTTGACACAGGCTTGCCCTGAACTCAAAGCAAAAGAAACAAACAACTGCTGAGACTGCCTAAAATCCTTAGTCCTGCTCAAATAATAACGCAATTGCCTGTGTACATCTAAAGTGTGCAAAATCTTTTCCCTTTATTTTGGGGATCTGCATAAAAAGTAGGCAAATGAATAGTTTGGTTTAAGGCCACACTAGAAACCACCTTAGGCATAAAGGAAGGATTAGTACGTAAAGATACCCTATCCTTATGAAAAATCAAAAAAGGCTCTACCGCCATAAGGGCCTGCAACTCAGAAACCCTTCTTGCAGAAGTAATGGCCAACAAAAAAGCAGTCTTCCATGACAAGTATTTCAATTCAGCAGTAGCTGCAGGCTCAAAAGGTTGTAGAGTAAGTTTCTCCAACACAAAATTGAGATCCCAAGCAGGAGTAGGAGCTCTACGTGGGGGTCTTATATTCTTTGCCCCTCTAAGAAATTGCTTGAACAAAGGATGCGAAAACAAAGGTGGGTCACAATCATAGTGAGCTGAAATTGCTGCAGCATGAATCTTAATGGAAGAGAAAGACAAACCTTTGTCCAATAACTCAGTAAGATATTGAAGAGCCATACTCAAATTAGGCTCAGAAATCTCCAAATTGTTTGCTGCACTCCAAAATAAAAATCTCTTCCATTTTTCTGCGTACACTTTCCTTGTACTAGGTCTTCTGGCTTCCGTAATCACATTCAAAACTTGTTGAGGAAGTTGAGACCTGCTGTCTTTCAAAACAGAATATGCCAGGCTGTCAGATGAAGAGAGTGAAGCTTGACATTGAGTAGATGACCGTCCCTCTGAGACAATAGGTGTGGAATCAAAGGTAAAGGCCATGGAGGCTTCCTTACCAGACTCCTCAGTAATGGGTACCAGTGTTGCCGAGGCCAATCTGGAGCTATTAAAATCATCCTTGGCTTGTCTTGACTGACCTTTAGGAGTACCTTTGGGAGAAGAGGCAGAGGTGGAAAGGCATACACATGAAGATTTGTCCAACTGAAAGAAAGAGCATCCACTTTCCAAGCTGTGTGATGAAACCTCTTTGTGCAAAACTTTGGCAGCTGGTGGTTTAGTGGAGAAGCGAACAGATCTATGTCTGGAGTTCCCCATGACACTGTCAATTTTTGAAATACATGAAGATCCAGTTTCCACTGTGGGGATCCATGATTTGTCTGCTTAACACATCTGCTAAGGAGTTCTGTGCTCCGGCAGAAACCTTGCCTGAAGAGTTAGTTGCAAGCTGAGCGCAGTCTCCCATAAAATCATTGCTTGCCTGCACAATGGGTAAGAATGTGTTCCCCCTTGTTTGTTGATGTACCACATGACAGTTGTGTTGTCTGTTAGAATCAACACCTGTCCTGGAAGAAGTAACTCCTTGAAAGCCATTAATGCAAACTGGACTGCTAACATCTCTTTCATGTTGATATGTAGATGCTGTAGTCTGGCAGGCCACTTATCTTGTATCCACTTTCCATTTAGATGAGCTCCCTAAGCAATGTCTGAGGCATCTGTCGTTAGAATCTGACTCGCCTCTGGCCGGGTCACAGAGAGTCCCTTGTTTAGGTGACATTCCTGAGCCCACCACAAAAATTCCTTTTGAATGCAAGGTATTATTTGAATGACAGTGTCCAAATCCTGGCAGTGCTGTGTCCATACATTTTTGAGATACCATTGCAGCTTCCTCATATGCAGTTTGGCATTGGGAAGCACCAGAATACAAGATGCCATGAACCCTAAGGCTTGAAGGACTGTCCCTGCAGTCAGCCCGGACTGAAGAGATAGTTGATGGAAGTAACTGGAAAGATTCTTTTGTTTGTCCGGGGTTAAAAAGGCCATCTGGGCTGCTGTATTCAGTCTCACACCCAGAAAGCACATGTCTTGAGAGGGTACTAGACTGGACTTTATTTCGTTCACAGAATACCCTAGGCATCTTAGCACTGCTATGACATATTCCAAATGCTGTAGAAGGTCTTCCTTTTCTTGAGCCAGAATCAGGCAGTCGCCCAAGTAAGGATAGATTTGAATTCCTTTTAGCCTGAAGTAAGCTATCACTGGAGCCAGAACCTTTGTGAATACTCTGGCAGTAGATAAGCCAAAGGGCAATGCAGAGAACTGATAATGAGAATTTCCAGCTCGAAACGCAGATACTTCCTGCAACTTAGTCTTATAGGCACATGAAGGTAAGCTTCCTTGAGATCTAAAGTTACCATCCAGTGATCTTTGCCCAGCAGAGGTAAAAGCTGTTGTAACATCAACATTTTGAACTTGGGAATGTCCAGATAAGTGTTGAGGATAGATAAATTCAAAATTGGTCTCCACGTGTTCCCCTTCTTCGTACTAGGAACAGGCGAGAATAAAATCCTAGGCCCCTTTCTGGCACAGGAACTGGCTGAATGGCCCCTATTTGGAGCAACAGAGAAATTTGCTTGTGAGCCTCTGTTCTTTGTAAAGGAGGAATGTCTGGCATGCCTTTGAAAGGAGGCAAGGTATGGAAATAAAACCTGTAACCGTGGTGAATGATATCCAGAACCCATCTGTCTTGGGTAATTAAATCCCAATTTTCTTTGAAAAGAGACAGCCTTCCTCCCAAAGGTGCTGCCAGGCGAGAATGTACTGGCAGCTGAAAAGGCAGGTCATTGGGTCTGCTTACGAAAGGACTGACCCCTGCCCTCACCAGAAGTCTGAGCAGGGGAACTCCCTGTCCTAGGCCTAAAAGAACCTTGAGCTCTGCCCCTACCACGCCTAGACCTACCCCTAGACTGGGAATCATAAGCAGGATAAGTCCATCCCTTAGTAGGCCAATTTCTACTAAACTTGGAGGCTGCACCTGCAAAAATCCTTAACAGTTTGCATAGACTTAGCCTTGTCCTCCATTTTCTTTAAAACTGCTTCCACAGGCGAACCAAACAACACATCAGACTGTAAAGGAGCATCCAAAATCCTTGTTTTAACATGCTCAGCTAAATTCTGATCTCTCAACCAGGCGTGCCTACGAAGAACAGAACCAGTGGCAGCCACCCTCGAGGAGGCCTGCACAGCATCAAAACCACACTGCAAGGAATGTTTACCCACCTGTTCAGACACATGAACTAAATCCTGCAACTCTTTACACTCAATACCTTCTGCCAGAGCATCCACCTTAGATTTCAATTGTGAAAGGAGATAATTCTGATATTTTAACATGTGAAACTGACAATTCAACGCCCTCATGGCTAAAGTGGAAGAAGTATACACTTTCTTTCCCCATCTATCCAAAGCCCTTGCCTCTTTATCAGGAGGAACAGGATTTTTAACAACAGAGGCCTTCACACCTTTAGGCCCTTGAGAGACAGTTTCGGGTCTGCCCTAGGACTCTTAAAAGATACTTATGAGCTTCAGGCACCCTATAGTACCTATCCGGTTTAACTGGGGCAGGAGGCAAAGAATCAGGATTCAGGGAAGCCTCTGCAAAAACATCTTCCACCACATTCAGAACAGGAGGTATAGCTAAAGGCCTATGCTGGGGTAAAACAAGAATTCCCTAAGCCTCTTCCTGGAATCAGAGAAATCTTGACCTTCCCATTTAAAATGCTCCCTCATGGAATGCAGAGTCTCTGAAAATGAAAAATCCTCAGGAGGAGAAGCTGAAGGAGTAGAATCATCCACATCAGAATCAGAATAAGGAGGATACTCCTGCAAGTCTTCAGCCAAGACTCAGAAGCCTCGAACATTGCTCAAAACTCTCAAACTCAGGTTCCACCCTAGGCCTCTTATCAGGAGGGGCATAGAACCTCTAATAATAGTAATCAAATCCTCTGCCATTTTAAGCATATGTTTCTTAGGCAAAGACCCTGAAGCACTAGGAGAAACCCCACTGAAGCTAAACTTGGCCTGCCTCTCAAGGAAGCCTTGGAAACAGAAGGGAGGCTCTAACCACCTTAGGAAGAGAGGGAAGAACAGCCACCTGAGAAGCCCCTCAGCCTGGCCTACTTCCTGAGAGGATACATCCTGTAACAGTAAAGTCTCTCCTGAGACTCCAAAGAAACTCCTGGCAGAACCTCCGGCTCCACTGAGCCTTCTAAAGAACCGGCGTCTGGGACTGTCGGTTCTTCCACTCTAGGCTTTGCTGCTTTGTCCTTGCGCTTCTTGGCGAAGGCGCCGGAGCATCCGGCGGCATTTTATAATTACAACGCTTCCCAAAACTAACCTGGCACAGTCTAACCTTCTCTTAATAGTGCGTTTGTTAAATCTAGCACAAGAGCGGCATCCAACAACGCCGTGCTCAGGCCCTAAACAAGGTATACACAAAGTATGGTAATCCCTATGAGGTATCTGTTTCCCACAAGAAATACAGTTATTCACTTTTTCTGACATCCGTTAAATACTGAGGCAAGAAAAACCAAAATATTCCCACGGGTACTTAGCCAACTTTGATTCGGTCTGAAACTCTGACTTCAGAAACTTTCAGAACGCCAACCTGCACTCGCAAAATTGCTTCTGCATCGGACCATGCGGCAAAAAAGACTGAGGATATGACGTCGGTCATGCGCATTAGTACCCTGACGTACTGACGTCAGTCTAATGCGCCCTGACCGACGTCAGACATATACTTTGGTATTCGGGCCGACTGGACAGCGGACTACCCAATAGTTAGGACTGCAGCAATGTGGAATGAAGAACATCTTCTTTATCAGAAGTAGTTAACTTCATTTGTCCATCAACCTGTGGGACAGAGTCCCCAGCTACACAAACCTTGGGAGATCCTCATGGAAGGATATTCCGGAGCACTGCAGAGCCGAAGGATGCTCTCCCTCTGGAAATTATGTCCAACTTGTAATGATTAATGAACATATGAGATGAAGCCCAAGTGGCTGCTGAACAAATGTCATCCAAGGAAACTCTGGACCAAAAAGCAGCAGAGGTAGAAATTGATAGAGTAGAATTGGCGTGGACTCCTTCAGGTTCAGGTCGACCAGAACTTTGATATGCAAGAAGGATACATTGGGAAATCCATCTGTACAATGTAACTTTTGATACTGGTTTTCCCAAAGAGGGTGTTGCAAAGGATATAAAGAGTTGGTCAGATTGCCTGTGACCAGCAGTCCTGTGCAGGTAAAATCTTAATTGCCTGTGTACGCCCAGGGAATGCAACTTATATTCACCTTTGTTCTGGTAATTTGGAAAGAATACTGGTAAATTAATGGATTGGTTGATGTTTGGTTCCGACGCGACCTTGGGCAAAAAGGATTGGTCCTGAGGGAAACTATCTTTATGAAAAACCAAGTATGGTGGTTTGGCGCAAAGGGCTTGAAATTCCGAAACCCTTCTGGCCGAGGTGATGGCAATAAGAAAGGCCGTCTTCCAAGATAAGAATTTTAGATCCACCGAGACTGCAGGCTGGAATGGGGGAGCTGTCAGAGATTGGAGAACAAGAGTTAAATCCCATGGAGGAACTGGATCTTTAACAGGGGGTCTCAAGAGGAAAAAGGTCTTACATAATTTGGAAGAGGCCAGGGGGCCGAGATCACTTCCCACATGATAGTCAAGCAAAAAAGAGAGGTAGGTCTCACCACGATGTTGTTGAAAATAAAACTCCGTATCTCCTTATAGTAGAGGCAAAAATACAACTTTATTCCATAGACAAGGATAAGCGCTTTCACGCAGGTAATACTACGCTTCTTCAAATAATTTTTAGAATGAAAAGAACTCTATTTAAATTCAAAAAGGCGGGAACTTAATTGATATCAACATTAATTACAAAATTAAATAATTGAATAATTGTATGCAAGTTGATACTATTCTCACTGTTTTGAAAGACAATGTTCTCCCTTCAAAACAGAAAACAGAGTATACCTATAAAGTATGTATACATATGTAAAATACATTTGCCGAGTAGATTCAAAATAATTATATTTGTATTTAATAAACAATCTATAGACTCAGACAATATTGACGTATTTGTATGAACCACTTTTTTAAAACCATTTCTAAATTGCTCAAATCAGAGTAAATGCTTTAAAATCAACTTATTTGTAGCAACAAAACTTCAACGCAACCTCACTATGTCATAAGTTATAATACTTAGTTCCTTAGAATATAATTTAATGTGTGTGAGTTATCTTGAGTTATCTGGATAATACAACTACCTACTTTAAGTTTACTATGGAATCCTCACCCATTAGCATAAACTTTTTAGATGTAACTCTTACTCTGAACAATGAAGGTTGCATTTCATCATCTGTCTATAGGAAACCATGTTGGACTAACACTTTGCTTAGCTTTGATAGCATGCACCCGAGGCACACTTTTTCTGGCATAGTGAAAAGCCAGTTCGTAAGGATTTCAAAGCTGTGCAAGTTCAACACTCTATTAACTAAAGAAGCAGATAAATTGGAGTCTTTATTCATTGAAAGAGGCTATGATATTTATTTGGTAAAAAGCATCAGACAAGACGTAATAAAAGACCAAGTTACAATAGATCCCATACCTAACAACGCTGTTAAGATAGTAATACTACACTTATACACAATAAGTTTACTCAATTTAACTCTAGAAATTTGAGATTTGTAATCAAATACACTAATGATGTGAAACAGATTGAGAGAATTATTGGTAATAATTGGAATATATTAATCACAGATGAACTAGTGAAGAATATAGTAGGTGAAAAAAGTACAGTTTTGTACCTACCATAAATGTAGATGTCCGAACTGGATAGCATCTGCAGTCATAACAACCGGGGTTGTCCTGTCGTCAGGCAGCCCTTCAGTCGGCCGGATTCCAAAGTCCGGGTCCGGCTTCGGCTGATGTCGCACTTCACCCGACGTCATCTCTGTTGGTCTTCGGGTATAAAAGCATCAGCCGACGCCATTTTCTTCAGTGTTTCTTGCCCCAGATGCCAGAAGCCCTCTAGAAGGCTAAAAATTTTGGATAGATGCCAATGTTTCCAAAAGATAGAGGTAAACACAAAAATAAGCATGTATGTACATAAATACAAATACACCATGAAAGACTCCCCCCCACTAGCTAGCTATTAGGAGGGTAAACACCCTAGGAGTACCACAGAGGGGAAGGAGGGTAATCCTGACTGCAGATGCTATCCAGTTCGGACATCTACATTTATGGTAGGTACAAAACTGTACTATGTCCTTCATGGATGCATCTGCAGTCATAACTGGGTAGAATACCATAGCCAACTAGGGGAGGAGGATAAAAGTAGATTATGGTGTGTTTAGGATCCCTTGCAGTACAGCAGTGGCAAACCCTGCTCGAGATCTGGAATATAGAGGTAAATTATAATGCTTGGCAAATGTATGCACGGAGGTCCAAGTAGCCGCCTCAATAATGTCTTTGGTAGCCACTCCTCGTGAAGAAAGCTGTGGTAGTGGCTGTTGCCCTTGTAGAATGAGGTCTTATGTTCTGTGGAATTGGCTTTCCATGGAAGGAGTAACAGAATCGTATGCAATTTCCTATCCATTTGGAGATTGTCTGTTTGGAGATAGCTTTTCCTTCCCTTCCTGTTGCATAGGCTACAAAAGTTGGTCAGTCTTTCTGCTATTTTTGTTCTGTCCAAGTAGTAGCGTAGCTGTCTATGTACATCCAAGGTATGCAGAATTCTTTCCCTCTGTTTTGTGGGTTGGGAAAGAAGGTAGGTAGGTGGATTGCCTGGTTTAAAGACACTCTGGATACCACCTTAGGCATAAATGTAGGGTTAGTCCTCATGGACACACTATCTTGGTGGAAGATTAGGAAGGGTTGCACTGCCATTAAGGCCTGTAGTTCTGAAACCCTCCTTGCTGAAGTAATTGCCAGTAGGAAAGCAGTTTTCCATGACAGGTGTTGTAGGTCTGCTGTTGCTGCTGGTTCAAAGGGTGATAGTGTCAATTTTTCTAGCACAAAGTTTAAGTCCCAAGCTGGCAATGGTGGTTTCCTTGGAGGTTTTACATTTTTGATTCCTCTGAGGAACTGCCTGAGCAAAGGGTGTGAAAAAACAGGTGGATCAAAGCTGTATTCTGCTGAAATAGCTGATGCATGAATCTTGATGGAGGAGTAGGAGAGGCCTGAATGAAGTAGTTCAGCCAGATACTCCAGAATGTTAGGCATATCTATGTTTGATACATCTTTTCCTCTTTCAGAACTCCAAATGACAAACCTTTTCCATTTCCCAGCATAGTTCCTTCTTGTTGAAGGCCTGCGTGCTTCAAGAATAATGTCTTTAACTCTTTGTGAAAGTTCTGGATTAGCAGCTGCTATGTGATGTTCCATGCAGTCAGTTGCAACGTTTTTAGGTTTGGATGCATGGTGCTGTAGTTGTTCTGAGTTAGCATCAAAGGCATCAGGGGTATTGGCCATATATTGTTCCGAGACATGCTCCTCAGCAGTGGGTACCAGTGTTGTCTTGGCCAGTTTGGAGCTATCAGGATTATCCTTGGACGTTCTTCCTTGATTTTTAGTAGTACTTTGTGTATCAAGGGAAGAGGTGGGAATGCATATGCTGCTAGGCCTTCCCAGCTGAAGGAGAGTGAGTCCACTTTCCATGCTAGTGGGTGGAATGTCCTTGTGCAGAATTTTTTGAGCTGGTGATTGAGAGGGGATGCGAATAGATCTATCTGAGGCATTCCCCATTTCTTCGAGATGGTCTTGAAGATGTCCGGGTGCAGCTGCCATTCGTGGGCATCCGATGTGGTCCTGCTTAACACATCTGCTAGAGAGTTTTCTTTTCCTGGTACAAATAATGCCTGTAACTGGATGTTGTAGCTGAGTGCCAGGCTCCACAGCTCCAAAGTCATTCTGCATAGGGGGTAAGAATGAGTGCCTCCCTGTTTGTTGATGTACCACATGACTGTGGTGTTGTCTGTCCTTATCAACTGGCCTTCCTTGAGAAATGGTCTGAACTTTTGGATTGCCAGTTTTACTGCCAGCATTTCTTTTAGGTTGATGTGTAGGTGAAATTGATCCTGTGTCCACAATCCTTGTACGCATTTGTCCAGCATGTGGGCCCCCCATCCTAGGTCTGAAGCGTCTGTTGTGATGGTCTGGCTTGCTTGACCTTTGCGGAAAGGCAGGCCTGGGTTTGACTGGCATGCCTGAGCCCACCATAGGAACTTCTGTTTTAAGCATGGTATTAGTGGGATTTCCGTTTCTAGGCTGTGTCTGTGTTGGGACCATAAATTCTTTAGGTACCACTGTAGTTTTCTCATATGTAGTCTGGCAAATGGAACCATGATTATGCATGATGCCAAGAAGCCCAAGGCCTGCAGTACCTTTCTTGCTGTTAACTTGTTCAGTTTTGTTAGTGCCAAGAAGTAAAGAGGGAGTTCTTTTTGTTTTTCTGTAGTTAGGAATGCCATTTGTCTTACTGTGTCCAATTCCGCTCCCAGGAAAGTCCTTGTCTGGGATGGTATCAGTCTTGACTTTTGAAGATTGACTGTGTATCCCAGTGCTTGTAGCAAGTAAATGACCCTTTGTAAATCTGTTGTCAGCTTGCTTTTGTTGTCTCCTTGTAGCAGGCAGTCGTCCAGGTATGGATAAATTTGAATTCCCTGTAGTCTGCAATGGGCGATTACTGATGCCAGGCATTTTGTGAATACTCTGGGCAGTAGATAAGCCAAAGGGCAATGCTGAGAATTGATAGTGCTCTGATCCTGCAAGAAATCTGAGGTATCTTCTGCAGATTGGTCGAATGGGGACGTGCAGGTATGCCTCCTTGAGATCTAGAGTTACCAGCCAACACTCCTTGCCCAGCATGGGAAGAAGTTGCTGTAGGGTCAGCATTTTGAATTTTGGGACAATGATGTATGTATTTAAGGTGGACAGGTCGAGAATTGGTCTCCAACTTTATTCCTTTCTTGGAACAAGGAATAGTCTGGAGTAGAACCCCTTTCCTTGCTCTGCTGTTGGCACTTTTTCCACAGCTCTCACGTTTACTAACTCCATTATCTGTTGTAGAGCCTCTGTTTTTGATTTGGAGGTAGATTTGGCATTCCTCTTTTGACTGGTAAAGTGTGGAAGTGAAACGGTAACCTTGATCTATGGTTTGTAAAATCCACTTGTCCTTTGTTATGTGGTGCCAGTTTTTTGAAAATAAGGTTAGCTTTCCGCCTAGAGGAGCTGTTATTTGTTCCCTGGTAGGCGGATTTAGGATAAAGTCACTGTGGCTGTGTTGATGTAGTGGCGGAGGTTGAGTCTGTGCCTCTGTTGTTACCTTGCCACTGTCGTCCTCTGTAGGTACCTCCTCTGGATTGGTTTCTGCCTCTGGAACGTCTATTCCTGCCCCTTTGGGGTCTTGTGGAGTCAGGAAAGGACCAATTTTTGGCAGGCCAGTTCCTGCTAAACCTTGGGGGTTGAACCTGCAGGAAATCTTTAACTGTTTGGACTGATTTTAGCTTTTCTTCCATTTTCTTCATAACCTGCTGGGCAGGTGTACCAAACAAACTTGTTTTATCCATAGGAGCATCTAGCAACTTAGATTTAACATGATCCGGTAGAGCTTGCTCCTTTAGCCATGCATGCCTTCTAATTACTGTGCCAGTCATGGCTGATCTAAATGAAGCCTCCAGTGCATCATAGCCACATTTTAAAGAATGGTTACTAACCTGCTGTATGTTATTTACCATTTCTAATACATATTTCTTATCAAGAGATTCATCAGTGGTTAGCTTTTTAGTTAACTGATCAAGCATAAACTCTTGGTATTGTATCATGTGAAACTGACAATTTAAAGCTCTAGCTGAGAGAGTGGCTGAAGTGTAAACCTTTTACCCCATCTGTCTAATGACCTTGCTTCCCTTTCAGAAGGAATAGGGTTTTTAGCTATGGTCGCTGCTACTGCCTTGGGACCCTGGGATATAGTTTCGGGTCTGCAAGAGGGGCCTTGTAAAGGTGGTGATGAGTATCTGGCACCCTGTAAAATCTGTCTGGTTTGGCAGGGGCTGGGGTAAAGAATCTGGAGCGGAGCAGACATCATTGAAAGCATCATCCACCACAGAGAGAACAGGAGGTATAGCTAAGGGCCTGTGCTGTGGAAGGTGCAAAAAAGTCCTAAGTCTTTTTCTGGAGTCTGAAAAATCCTGTTGCTGCCATTGGAACTGTTCTCGCATGGCATGCAAGGTTTCCCCAAAGGAGAATTCTTCTGGCGGGGAAGCAGCTGGAATGGATTCTTCAGCATCAGAATCTTCAAAATTGGAGAAAGGAGCCTCTGGCTGGTCAGTTATGTCTGATTCATCAGCAGAATCATCAGAGGACACTGGCTCAGGGGGCTCTGCCCTAGGTCTCTTCTCTGGGGGCTGAGAGGCCCTGTCTGGGTGAGATTGGGATCCTCTAATTAATGAAATTAAATCTTCTGCCAAAGTAAGCATTTGAGAACTACAAGAGGGCCTGGTTGAGGGGGGTTTAACAGGCACTGCTTTAGTAGTCTTGGCTGCTTTAGCCCTGGCGAAGGCCTTAATGGACATGGCTGCTGGAGGCCTAGCAGCACCACGTGCTGGGGTAGAGACATCCAAGGGAATGGTGTCTGATAAGTCAGTGGTAAGCACCGTAGTGGGTAAATTTTCTGAGGCCGATTCAAGAGTGGTAGCAGGGGCCTCAGCTGTAGAAATAGATTCAGCTGTATTTTGATCAGTTTTCGGTTTCGCCGAAACCGAGACACTCGCTGTTTGCTTAACCATGGTTTCGCCGAAACCACGGACCGCGAAGTGTCGGTCTTTTCTTTGCGTTTTAGCAGAATGCGAAGTCGGAGGATCCGACGGCATAATGTACGCAAAATCAGAACCGAAAAACTGTTCTGCGAACTCCGACCGACGCGTAAGCGTCAGTCGGTTGAAAGAAGCACAGGCCGAACAGGCTGCTACGTCGTGGGCTGGGCCTAAACAAGGCAGGCAGTAAGAGTGGAAATCTTTATGAGGTATTTGTTTCCCACAGGTTAAACAATTATTAACTTTTTCTGACATCGGCTGAGGCAAGAAAGAGTCCCCAACGGGGTACTTAGCTTTAGAAGTCTTCGAAGTAGTATTCGGTAGAAGTAATCTCTGGATCCGACCGACCGGCACTTGCGAACAGCTTCTGCTTGGCCACGCGCAAGAAAGACTGAAGAAAATGGCGTCGGCTGATGCTTTATACCAAGACCAACAGAGATGACGTCGGGTGAAGTGCGACATCAGCCGAAGCCGGACCCGGACTTTGGAATCCGGCCGACTGAAGGGCTGCCTGACGACAGGACAACCCCGGTTGTTATGACTGCAGATGCATCCATGAAGGACATCCTAGGTTTTTATATGAGAATTGTCCAAACCTCAAACAAATTTTATGTGATACCTTCACCCACAGTAACAATACATCTACTAAAACTAGCAATAGAGTAGGTACCCATCCATGTATGAGTTGCAGTAGATGTTCTTATATCTCTACACAACAAGTTTACACTCATCCGGTGTTAGATTTTAAGTTCACTCCTAGGTTTTATGCCACTTGCTTAACAAAGAATCTGGTGTACTTAGCAACCTGCAATAGATGCACAGCTTTCTATGTTGGTCTGACAAAAAGGAAGCTAACAGATAGAATTTACAACCATTTGTATGAGATTAAGAAGGGTTGCGAAAATAATGCCTTAGCCTTGCACATTAAAGATAACAAAGAACATGTTTTTTATTTCAGAGTTTTAGAATTAGTCCCTCTAAATAAAAGAAGAGGAGACACAAGCAATGGTTTAGCTATGGCAGAGCTGAAGTGGATATTTAGGCTAGGAGCTCATATTTTACCAGGCTTAAACAAATTTGTTTCTATTAAACCCATCCTAAAAAATAGATGGTAATATACCAACTATTTAATATGGTTAGGTGGTCTATGTTTCATATACATACACATTTTTTAACTAGCCATATTTAACTTTCTATAGCCTGATGATACCATCTTTATACAAAGGGACTCTATACAAAAGTTTTTATGTTCATGTAACACAAAATCATAGCACTTTATCCAAGTTTAACCTACAGCCATTACAAAATAACCTTCCACATGAACTATGTGTATTTTTAATAGCATATTAAGTTTTAAAAAAAGTTTAAATATTTATTTATTTATATTACTTTTATTATTAAAACTATAAGGCTGCTTGTACTTACATATTTTTATATATTGATATATTTTATATATATATACATTTTTTACCTTGGTTTTTTCGTTGAGGTTTATAGTTTTATAACTCACACACATTAAATTATATTCTAAGGAACTAAGTATTATAACTTATGACATAGTGAGGTTGCGTTGAAGTTTTGTTGCAACAAATAAGTTGATTTTAAAGCATTTACTCTGATTTGAGCAATTTAGAAATGGTTTTAAAAAAGTGGTTCATACAAATACGTCAATATTGTCTATGAGTCTATAGATTGTTTATTAAATACAAATATAATTATTTTGAATCTACTCAGCAAATGTATTTTACATATGTATACATACTTTATAGGTATACTCTGTTTTCTGTTTTGAAGGGAGAACATTGTCTTTCAAAACAGTGAGAATAGTATCAACTTGCATACAATTATTCAATTATTTAATTTTGTAATTTTGTAATTAATGTTGATATCAATTAAGTTCCCGCCTTTTTGAATTTAAATACAGAGTTCTTTTCATTCTAAAAATTATCTGAAGAAGCGTAGTATTACCTACGCGAAAGCGCTTATCCTTGTTGTCTATGGAATAAAGTTGTATTTTTGCCTCTACTATAAGGAGATACAGAGTTTTATTTTCAACAACATCGTGGTGAAACCTACCTCTTTTTTGCTTGACTATTTTTTGGACTTGTGAGTTGGGTCTCTTGATCAGAGCAGTTGCATCTTTTGGTTTTTACTTTTTCCCACATGATAGTGGGAGATTGCAGCTAACTGGACTTTGACCGTAGAGGAGCTAGCAACCCTGGTCGAATAAGGTTGATAAGAATTCTAGCACTGCTGGTAATGGAGCTGTAAAGGGATCAACGGTAGAGGAGCTAGCACCCTGGTCAAATAAGGTTGATAAGAATTCTAGCACTGCTGGTAATGGAGCTGTAAAGGGATCTACGTTTCTGTGCTCCGCCCAAATAGAAAAACGTTTCCATTTGCTATTATAAACCTTTCTCAGAGAAGGCTTATGAGCGGCTACTAAAATAGCCTTGACAGATGAGATACCGGGAGTCCTAGCTATCACTGGAACTGGATCAGCCAAGCTGTGAGCTTGAGGTTGTCCAGGTTCGGGGTTGTCAACCCTAGTGGGTGAGCGATCAGATCTGCAGTGGGATCTAGAACCCATGGGGGGTTCACTAGGTGAGACCATAGGCAAGGGAACCACGCCTGACGAGGCCAGAATGGGGCTATGAGGATCACTCTGCTCCCCAACTGACATGCTTTCTGCAAGAATTTTAGCATTAGGGGAAGAGGTGGATAAGCATAAAGTAGACCGGATGGTCAAACATGCACCACAGCGTCTCTGGGGGATTCGAAGGAGACGCGAAGAGATCACAGCAAGGTTGACCCCATTTGAGGAAAATTTGCTTTGCCACTCTCGGGTTCAGAGACCACTCGTACGGTGAAAGGATGGCTCGATTCAACCTGTCTGCCAAGATGTTCAACGGGCCCGGAATGTGTTTTGCTATGAGAAAGCGGTAGGTGGAGATCGCCCATTCCCAAATTCTCATGTCCTCTCGACAAAGTGGGTAGGATCTGGTTCCCCCTTGTTTGTTGATATACCAGATGCCTGACATGTTGTCTGTCTGAATTGCAACAGTCCCCAGGCGAAGAGGAGCCTGGAGTGTTTGCAACGCAAGAAGCACCGCTCTCAGCTCTAGGGCATTGATGTGCAACAAGGTCACCGATTGGGTCCACGTGCCTTGGATGGTTCTGCCCATACAGTGTCCCCCCACCCCAGGCGAGAAGCATCCATGATCACTGTGGTTAGAGGGGGGGACAGAGAAGGGACGCCCTTTCTGGAGGTCCGGAGACTGGAGCCACCAGAGTAGGGCTTTCTTGCAAACCCTGCGGAGGGGAATGGGTGAATTCAGTGGATGTTGCAGGATGGACCACTGAACCTGTAGAGTCCATTGTAGTATCCTCATGTTCAGGTGCGCTAAGGGTAGCATTTTGATAGTTGCCGCCATGGAGCCTAGAGAACTCAGGACCAATTCCGCTGGAGGAGCTGGGTAGTTTAGAAGGGGTAGCACGTGCAGCTTCAGGGTCCGGAGTCAAAAAGACTTGCAAAAGGTTCGGGTTCAATCTGGCTCCAATGAAGTCTAAGACCTGGGTTGGTTGAAGAGAAGATTTTTTGACATTGATTGTGATTCCCAGTCGGGAGGCCAGATGAAGGAAATAATCTCTGGCTGAGCACAGTAGATGCCTTGTGGGGGCGGACAGGAGCCAGTCGTCTAGGTATGGAAAGACCTGTATTCCCAGAAATCTCAGGTGGGCCGCTACCACTGCTAATACTTTGAACACCCTGGGGGCTGTGGTGAGACCAAAGGGAAGGACCCTGAACTGGTAGGGGCTGGCTCCTAGCCGGAAGCAGAGAAACCTTCTGGATCGCCTGTCCATCAGAATGTGGTAGTACGCGTCCTTGAGGTCTATGGAGCACATCTAGTCGTTCTCCTGCAGGAGTGGGAGAATGGATTGAATGGTGATCATCCGGAACTTCTCTTAGGCCACTGACAGGTTTAGAAAGGATAGATCAAGGATTGGTCTTAAGTCCCCCGTCTTTTTTGGCACCAAAAAGAACCTGGAGTAAAAGCCTGATCCGGGACTGGTCTGGGGGGGGGGGGGTGCTGGATTGCTCTTTTTTTCTAGCAGCTGGAGAATTTCTGCGGCTGCTGGCTCCCTTTGATTGGGTGAGACATCAGGGAGGCTCCGGGGTTTGGGAGGAAGATTGAGAAAGGGAATCTTGTAACCTCTGGATATGATCCGAAGCACCCAGTGATCTGTTGTAATGGACTCCCACATTGCTAGGTGCCTCGAGAAACCCCCCCCCCCAACTGCCTCCAGAGTGGAGCAGTCGGGTAACCCTTCAGGGTTGCTGCGCAGGCCGATCAGAAAAGGGTTCTCTCGACCCAAAATTCTTCGGTCCCCCTCAGCCTCTGGGCCGGCGTCCACCTTGTCCTCCTCTGCCTCTGAAGGACGAGGGGTCCGGAGCAAAACGGGACTGTTGAGATTTCCAGAACCACATCTTCTGTCCCTTTTGGTTCCAAGAGAAGGACCTCTGGGGAGCAGAGAAGCGGACTCCGATGGCAGACATCTTCCAGTCTTTCTCGCTCTGGACCACTATCTCGCGTACAGTCTTGCCAAAGAGCGAAGAACCGTCAAACGGGGCATTAGCGAAGGACGCCTTGAAGGGTTCCGCAAAATCGCGATGGCGGAGACAAGCATGCCGTCGTAAGACAATGCCCGCTATGCTAGCTCTAGCGGCCCCTTCTGTGGCATGGGAGAGGAGCCACATAGAGGTGTTAGAAATGGATTTGAGTGGTCATTCAGGTAGAGAATACTTTCTTATCCTCGGCTGAGAAGGACTCTGGGGGCGACCTGGTGCATTCTTTGATGAGATCCCACTGGAGTCGTATCACGTGTGCCATATAATTCAGAGACCTTACCGAGAAGGTGGCTGAAGCGAACATCTGATTCCCCAAACGGTCCATCGTCCAAGACTCCTTGTCTGGAGGATGGACTGAGGAACTCTCCTGAGCCAGTTCCTTTTTAGTGGCGGCCGCCATCAACATGGCATCTACAGGAGCACCCTTGCTCCAACATGTCCTATCGGAAGGGGGACTAAGAATTTTATCAGGCCTCTTGGGAATGGGCTCCACAGTGTCTGGCTCCTTCCATGCCCTGGTAGTAATCAGGTCTACCAGGGGGTCAGCAGGAGGGGACAACCAAGAGGTAGATGGGCCTGCGTCAAACGCCTCCAAGAAACACAGACTCATCCGAGGAAGGTTTTTGGGCAGACCACCCCCCTCTACTTCAAAGCATTTCCATGATGTCTCCAAAGGAGACGTCTTTGGGGGGTGACCTTGGGGAACCTTCCCCTTCCTCTAAATCTGTGTCTGTTGTCAAGGACTCAGGTGAGTCCAAGTTCCTCCTCATGCACTTACGTTTGTGAGGAACCTCCTTGGGGGTGGGGGGGGGGCTGTCTGAGGAGGCCTCACCAACCACATCTTGTTCCTCCAAGGGAACTATCTGGGACGTAGGCGCAGGCTGTCCCTGGGGCCGGGTGATGGAAGGTACGCCCATCAGAGAGGTAGTACAGGGTGGAGCCGTAGCAGAAGCCTGGGGCCTCGAATCCCTCCATAGAACCCTCTCCACAACATCGAACGCCGAAGGAGAGCTGCTCTCCCTGGGATCCAAGAGCAGTCCCCTCGGATCCGATGTGTAGATCAGAGCTGCCGCCAAAGCAATCGGATCTGAAGGGCCAGTATGCTCCGACCGAGACGGAGCCGAAGAGACAATGACACCTCTGGATCCGAAGCTCAGCTCCTCTCGGCTCCGAGAGCTCGGATCCGAAAAGGGACCCGACAAACTCGAGGGTGCAGTCGGTGCCGAAGTACGAGGTACAATCGGAGCAGACACTCCCCCGGCTCCAACGCTACGTGGCTCCAAACCCCGGAAGTGGGTCAGAGAAGGAGCAATCGGGGCGAAAAAGGGGGTCGAGCTTTCCCCCAGAGGAGGGGGAGGCAGGAGCACTCCCATCTGCAGCTGGGCCTGGAGGAACCTACGCATCATCCTGTCCATGTCTGCATTGGATAAGCTTCTAGTAGACCTAGAAGAGGCCACCGAGGTGGGACGGGAGTGCCACCTCGAAGGCGACTGGGTCTCCTCCTCCTCCGGAGAAAAACAGGGTGAATGGAGCCGGGAAGGAGAAGGGCCGGAGGCCTTGGGAGAAGCAGCTTGCTTGGCCGGCGGGGCCGAGGAGGAAGACTCGGCCCACCACTTGTGGTGCTTCTCCTTTCTACGCTCTCTCCTAGCTTCCCTCTCCCTCCTGGCCTGCGGTGGGAGGGTGTGACCCGGCCAGGGGAGCAGGGATGGGAGGTGGCACTGCCGCAGCAGGTACCACGGAGGAAGAAGTCGGATCCGGGGGCAACAGTCCCGCCAAAACCAACTTCGACCTCCTGTCCCTCAAAGCCCTGGGGTTGAAGGCTGCACAAATAGTGCAGCTTGAGGAGAGGTGGTCAACCCCAAGGCAAACACCACAGAGTGTGGCCATCCGCTGGGGACAGCTTCTGGCCAAACTCGGTGCATTTAGAAAAGAAGGCTTTAGGGGCCTCAGACATGACTTAGAAAAATTAAACACTAGGCCCAACACAGACACGCCTTGACACACACATGGGAGAGGACAAACTAACTAAATACACTCAAGTTTAACTACAAAAACGTGCTAATAAGGCAATGGACTAGGGTAACACACTCACAAATTTTAAAAACAGTTAGAATAAAGAAAAAATATTTTTCTCACAGAATACGTTCTACCCACGCCTGGAAGCTTGCTCAAAGCTGCTGACTGAACCGCTGCAAACGAGATCTGAGGTCAGGAAGGGTTAGCAGGGGGTTATGGGTAAGGGAGGAGGAGCTTGGAGATCAGATCTTAGCTGTTTGAAGCTGCCGACGTGGATCCGATATGGATCCGATACCCACAGGTTGATGGACAAATGAAGTTAACTACTTCAGATTCTGGGGTTTCTGTTGTGTCTGGGTTTGACTTGAGAAGACCTGGAAGGGGCTGGAAAGGACCAATTCTTAGAGAGCCAATGCCTACTAAATCTAGGAGGCTGAACTTGCAAGAAATCTTTACCAGTTTGCATAGATTTAGCTTTATCTTCCATCTTTTTAAGAACTTCCTCAGCTTTGTTGCCAAACGGGCGGTCCTGATTTAAGGGAGCATCCAACAGTTTAGCTTTAACATGATCAGGCAAAGATTGCTCCTTAAGCCAAGCATGCCTTCTGAGCACAGACCCAGTAACAGCAACCCTGCAAGAGGCCTCTAATGAATCAAATTCACATTGCAAAATATGTTTACCAGCCTGTTCAGCAGAATTCATTAAATCCTGTAATTCTTTACTTTCAGCACAGTCGGGGAATCAACATCATTTTCTGTTTAAGCAACCCAATAACATGTTGTTGATACTTTAACATATGAAACTGGCAGTTTAAAGCCCTAATGGCCAAGGTGGCAGAAGTGTAAACCTTCTTACCCCATCTATCCAGCACCCTGGAGTCTCTCAGAAGGGGTAGGATTTTTAGCAGTAGAAGCCTTAATGCCCTTGGGCCCCTGTGAAATAGTCTGTGGATCCGCAATAGGATTTTTAAAAAGAAACTTGTGTGAATCAGGAACCCTGTAGTATCGGTCAGGTTTTCTGGGAGCAGGAGGCAAAGAATCAGGGGACAAACTAGATTCCGAAAAGGCATCATCAACAATGTCTAGTACATGAGGTATAGTTAAAGGCCTATGCTTAGGCAGGAGTTAGAAATCCCTAAGCCTCTTTTTTGAATCAGAAAAATCCTGGCTTTCCCAGTAGAAATGCTCCCTTAGAGTATATCAGGTTTCACCAAAAGAAAAATACTCTGGAGGGAAGCAGAGGGAATAGAGTCCTCTGCATCAGAATCCTCATAAGCAGATAAGGGCAATTCCAGATCATCAGAAGAATTAGAAAATTCCAGATCATCAGAAGAATCAGAAAAATCAGAATCCTGGTCAGAAGATTCATAAAAAACTTCAGTCCTACGTTTCTTAGAAGGGGGAGGTTGGCCTCCCCTGATTAAAGTTATTAAGATCTTCAGCCACTCTTATTTGTTTATTAGGCATAGAGGCCTGAGCATGCAGTCTAGGCGTCGGTTTCTTAGGCATGGATCGAGATTTAGGCCTAAATGAAGAAGGTGTCTATTTAATATGCAAGTCCGTAGGCCTGAATACACCCCCCAGAAGCAGGTGCCTGCACAAGCGGCTCCGGACCCATCCAAGGTAGATACATTCTCAGGTTCCACATTTGAAGCATCTCGCGGCATACTGGACTCCGAAAGGGTCTCAGTAGAGGCCTGCGAATCAGAAGTAGTGGCTATCAGTGGCTGCGTAAGCACCTTACTAAGTACCGGTGAACTGGCGACTGACTTAGAAGCGTCGTCGGCAGCTTTGGACCTAGGCGGCCTGTCTCTGTCTTTATCTTTGTGTTTTTTCAGAATCCCAGTAGTCGGGTGGCTAACCGACGACATTTCTGGATAATTAAACCGAGATACGAAATATTCAGAGGCGAACAGATAGTGCGCTGATTAAATAAAGCACAAAACCGACAGCAAGGTATGCCGTGGTCAGGGCCCAAGGTAAGGAATACAGTACAAATGAAAATCTTTGTGAGGTATTTGCTTTCCGCAAGTAATGCAATCATTAACTTTTACTGACATCGGTAAGGAGCAAGAAAGTTTCCCCAACGGGGTACTTGGCTTTAGTTGAAGACTTCCGTTCTGAAACTCGAAAACAAAACTTTCAGGAGTCTGCCGACCGGCACTTGCGAACTTCTTCTGCTTTGGGCACCACACGGCAAGAAAGACAGATGTAATGGCGTCGGCTGCATGTTTTATACCCCTGACGACCTGACGTCATGGAAGAAAGGACAGCATCCAACGCAGGACCCAAGACTTTGGTTAATCAGGCCAACTGAGGGCTACTGCAAGCAGATAACCCAAATGTAATGACTGCAACAGTGAAGCACGAAAACATCTATGATCCCTCATTAAATCATCCAAGGCTAGCTTCGAAAGAAAAATTGCCAAGGACTCCAAAGATGACCACAAAGCGTTCTTTAGCTATGTCAAGAACCTAAGTGGAAACTCTCAGATCTGCTCTGAGTTGGTGCTGAAAGGCACAAAATACACTGAACCAACTGATATTGCCAACATTTTGGCAGACCGGTTCAGTGCAAACTTCACACCCCTCTCACCCCTTAAAGGGCTCATAACCATACCAGAAGAATGTAAGGCCCCGGCAATCACTGACACAGGTTAAAACAGCCCTATCCAAAGCCAAAAACACAGCCTTAATGGGACCGGACGGTGTCCCAAGCTGTGTCTTACAAGAGTTCCAAAATGAACTAACCCCTCACCTAAACACACTGTTCAAACTCAGCCTCTTTACAGACTACGTACACACAGATTGGCACACAACAGTTATCCCACTCCACAAAGGTGGCACCACAACGGACCCCGGGAACTATTGCCCTATAAGCCTGACTAGCCTGGTCTGCAAGGCTATGGAGTGCATTATCATGGAACTCATTAACAGAAATATTGGGAACCTCCAAACTTGGGACCCCACCCAATTTGGCTTTGTTAAGGGCAGATCATACATCCTAAACATGGCAGACTTTTTTGAGACCGTTACCAATGCATTAGATGAGGGTAAGGAGGTCCACACAGCCTACTTAGACCTCGCAAAGGCTTTTGACACCATTCCCCATTCTGGTATTATAGACAAACTCACCAACCTGAACATTAACCCCTGTGTCACGAGATGGGTTGCAAATTGGCTCACGGACAGAACACACAGTGAGAGCTGCACTCTAGGTCTGACTCTAAACCTGTTACAAGTGGCGTCCCCCAGGGCTCAGTCCTAGGCCGCCTCCTGTTCAGTATATACTTCTCAGAGGTACAGGCAAGCACAGGAGGACTTTGGCTAACCAAGTTCGCAGACGACTGCAAACTAAAGGCCATAATTGATTCTCCGGCTGATACAGACACCCTCCAGAAGGGTCTCACTGAGATGGATACCTGGTGCCAAAATCATGGCCTTAAGCTGAATGCCAAAAAGTGCATAGTCATACCCTTTGGAAAAAACAAAGTACCTGTGAACTACCACATAGGTGGTAGTCCCTTAAATACAGGAAAAGTAATAAGGGATCTGGGGACCCAAGTACATAGCAATCTCTCCTTTAATAATCATATTGCCAAGGTGGTTAGAAAATCCTTCTACGTGGCCCACCTAATGTCAAAAGGGTTCGCATCCAGAACAAAGGAGGTTAATGTGCCTCTCTACTCATTACTTATTAGACCCATTATAGAATACAACGCCCCATTTGGGATGTGCCTTACAAGACACCTGCAACAGCTGGAAAGACCACAAAAGTAGCTCACCAAGAGGATTACTGGCCTCAAACAGATTACCTATGCAGCCCGACTAAAGAAACTCCAGCTGTACTCGGTTGCATACTGCTTACTCAGAGGTTATCTCTGCTTG
Organism: Protopterus annectens; assembly: GCF_019279795.1. Classification (NCBI taxonomy): domain Eukaryota; kingdom Metazoa; phylum Chordata; order Ceratodontiformes; family Protopteridae; genus Protopterus; species Protopterus annectens. The sequence goes on along the minus strand of NC_056747.1, from coordinate 1,198,815,216 downwards.
ACATACAAGGCCATGTCCAACCCAGATTTGATGGATATGCTCCACCTAAAAAAAAATCCCTGACAGCCACACGCTCTAGAGATATAAACCTTACCACAAAGAGTGTTGGAGGAATAGATTCCTGACCCAGAGACTCCCCATGCTTTGGAATAACATTCCAATATACATCAGGCAGAGCCTCTCACTAGCACTCTTCAAGAGAAACCTTGACGGGTGGATGGGAAACAGAAAATTTACCCCAGGGGTCACTGCAGTGGCTCTGCTGGACAGAGGCACAGGGAACTAATCTAAGGGGGTGGCAAAAGCCAACACATCAGGCTAGGCTTATAAATGCCCTTGGGCAGATAGCCTAGTACTTGCCTATAAGAACAACAAGAAAAAATGGTAATAAAGGAGAAAGAGAAGAAAGGGGATGGAGGGAGGGAAACCAGGACTGCAACAGTGAATACACTCGAACATCTACATTTATGGTAAGTGTACACAACTGTACTATGTTCTTCATGTTTCACTGTTGCAGTCATCACATTTGTGTAGATTCCCAAAGTTAAGGATAGGAGGAGGAATTTAGATAGCATTAGGACCAGCTATAAGGCCCTGCAAGACTGCAGTGGCAAAGCCAGCTCTGGATTTAGAGAAAATTGGCAAATGGTAATGCTTGGTGAAAGTATGCACAGAACTCCAGGTAGCAGCTTCTAGGATGTCCCTGGTAGGGACACCTCTGAGAAAGGCTGTAGAGGTAGATGCAGCCTTGGTTGAATGGGGTCTAATCCCATGTAGGATAGGTTTTCCGTGGTACTTACAGCAAAAACGAATGCAATGGCCTATCCATTTAGAAATGGTTTGCTTTGAAATAGCCTTCCCCTCTGCCGCTGCAGCAAATGCCACCAGCAGTTCAGATTTCCTTTGTGGTTTACTCCTGTCCAAGTAAAATCAAGTTGTCTGTGCACATCTAAGGAGTGCAGTATCCGTTCCACTTTGTTCTGTGGATTAGAAAAGAAGGTTGCCAAATGAATGGATTGATTAAGAGCCACACTGGACACTGAAGGACACCATGTCCGCATGAAAGATGATGAGACTCCACTGCCATAATGGCCTGTAATTCAGACACCCTTTCTTGCTGAACTGATTGCTAAAAGGAAGGGTGTTTTCCAAGAAAGGAATTTTAACTCTGCACTTGCAGCTGGCTCAAAAGGAGGAAGAGCGAGTTTTTCCAATACAAAGTTAAGGTCCCAGGCTGGAGTGGGGGCTCGCCTGGGGGGGGGAGGTCTTAAGGTTTTGGCCCCTGTGAGGAACTGCTTGAGCAGTTGATGAGAAAAGGGGTGATTCTGTGTTGTAATGAGCTGAAATGGCTGAGGTGTGAATTTTGGAGGAAAAAGAAAGGCCCTTGTGAAGCATCTCCATTAAGTATTGAAGAATCTGAGGTACATTGGGCACTACTGTGCCCATCCCTTGAGTTTGGTTTCAGGCACAGAATCTTTTCCACTTTTCAGCATAAGATTTTCTAGTACTAGGCCTCCTTGCCTCCAAAATGACATCCATAACTGAGACATTAGGTAATTAGCCAGGTTCAGGGTTTGAAGTTGAGGGTGCAGAATCTGGCTCTCCTGCTGTGACAGCAGGGTAGGGATCTGAGACAGGTGCCATGGGGACAAGTGTGACAATGTGCAAGAGGGGGTACCAGTGTTGGCTTGGGCCAGTCTGGTGCAATCAGTATTGTCCTTGGCTTATCCTGTTTGATCTTTAGTAGTACTCTGGAGAGGAGAGACAGAGGAGGAAAGGCATAAACTGAAAGATTTTTCCAGCTGAAGGACAGAGCATCCACTTTCTGACAACTTCCTGATTCGGAAGTTGGAGCCCCCCACTGCTTAGTCCTCTGCATACCCTGGGACTGACGTCTGAGTGTTCTGCTGGTTCTGGGTTTGGACTGAGAAGGCCTGGAAGACGCAGGAAAGGACCAATTCTTAGAGGGCCAATGCCTACTAAATATTGGGGGCTGTACTTGTAGGAAATCTTTAACAGTTTACAAAGATTTAACTTTTTCCTCCATCTTTTTAAGAACTTCTGCTTTGTTGCCAAACAGGTGGTCCTGATTTAAGGGAGCATCCAGCAATTTAGCTTTAACATGATCTGGCAAAGATTGCTCCTTAAGCCAAGCAGGCCTAAGTACAGACCCAGTGACAGCAGCCCTGCAAGATGCCTCTAGTGAATCAAAACCACATTGCAAAGTAAAAGTATGTTTTCCAACCTGTTCAGCAGAATGCATTAAATCCTGTAAATCCTTATTTTCAGCACAGTCAGGAATCAACATAATTTTCTGTTTAAGCAATCCAATAATATGCTGCTGATACTTTAGCATATGAAACTGGCAGTTTAAGGCCCTAATGGCCAAGGTTGCAGAAACCTTCTTACCCCATCTATCCAGCGCCCTGGAGTCTCTATCAGAGGGTGTAGGATGTTTGGCAGTAGAAGCCTTAATGCCCTTGGGTCCCTGTGAAATGGTCTCAGGATCCGCAGTAGGATTTTTAAAAAGGAAGTTGAGAGAGTCAGGAACCCTATAATATCCATCAGGTTTTCTGGGAGCAGGAGGGTAAAGAGTCAGGGGCCAAGCTAGATTCCGAAAAGGCATCATCAACAATGTCTAGTACAGGAGGGATAGCTAAAGGCCTGTGTTGGGGCAGGAGTAAGAAATCACTGAGCTTCTTTTTAGAATCAGAGTAATCCTGGCTTTCCCAGAGAAAATGCTCCCTAAGAGTATGCAAGGTTTCACCAAAAGAGAAATCCTCTGGGGGGGGGGGGGTAGAGGGAATAGAGTCCTCTGCATCAGAATACTCATAGGTAGACAAGGGTAAATCCTGGTCATCAGAGGAAATAGAAATTTCAGAATCTTGGTCAGAAGTATTATAAGCAAATTCAGTCCTGGATCTCTTAGAGGGGGAAGGATGGCTTCACCCGATTCAAGTAATAAGGTCTTCAGCCATTCTTATCATTTGTTTTTCAGGCCGAGAGGCCTGACTATGCAGTCTGGGCATCGGTTTTCTAGGCATGGCTCGAGTTTTAGGCCTTGAAGAAGAAGATGGCATCGGTTTAATATGCAAGTCAGTAGGCCTGAATACACCCTCAGAAGCCGGTACCTGCACAGCGGCTCTGGACCCATCCAAGGTACAGACATCCGTAGGTACTATAGTTGAAGCATCTCGTGGTATACAGGAGTCCGAATGGGTCTCAGTAGAGGCCTGCGAATCTGAAATAGCAGGTATCAGGGGCTGCGTAAGCACCTCACTGAGTACTGGCGACTGGCTTAGAAGTGTCGGCAGCTTTGGACCGAGGCAGCCTGTCTTTATCTTTGCGTGTTTTTGGAATGTCGGTAGTCGGATGGCTTACTGAAGACATATTTGGATAATTGAACAGAGTACCAAAGTATTTAAAAGCATAAATATACAGACGACTAATAGTTCGTTGCTTAAATAAGGCACAAAACCGACAGCGAGGTACGTCAAGGAATACAGTACGAATGAAAATCTTTATGAGGTATTTGCTTTCCACAAGAAATACAATTATTGACTTTTACGGACATTGGTTTAGAGCAAGAAAAAGTTTCCCCAACGGGGTACTTAGCTTTAGTTGAAGACTTCGGTTCTGAAACTGGAAAACAAAAATTTCAGGAGTCGGCCAACCGGCACTTGCGAACTGCTTCTGCTTTGAGCACCGCATGGCAAGAAAGACTGATGTAATGTCGTTGGCTGCATGCTTTATACCCCTGACTACCTGACGTCACGGAAGATGAGACAGCAACCAACGCAGGACCCAAGACTTTGATAATCAGGCAGACTGAGGGCTAAGGTAAGCAGATAACCCAAATGTGATGACTGCAACAGTGAAACACAAAGAACATCTAACAATTTAGTGCCCTGATAGCAAGAGTAGCTGAGGTGTATACATTTTTCCCTCATCTGTCCAATGCTCGGGAATCCCTGTCTGAGGGGGTGGGATTCTTAGCAGAGGTTGCTTTAATCCCTTTTGGCCCTTGAGAAATGACCTCTGGGTCAGCTGTACAATTTTTAAAAAGCTATTTGTGTGAGCCAGAGACTGTAGTACCCGTCTGGTTTTCTGGGAGCTGTGGGAAGGGCATCAGGAGTCAACCTGGATTTGAGGAAAAGCTCCTCCACAACATCCAGGACTGGGGGATGGCCAAGAGTCCGTGTTGTGGAAGATCTAGGAATTTCCTGAGTCTCTTTTTAGACTGAGGGTAGTCCTGACTCTCCCATTGGAAATTATCCCTTAAAATATGCAGGGTTTCCCAAAAAGAAAATCCTCTGGGGAGAGGCTGAAGGAATGGAATCCTCTGCATTAGAATCCTCATAAGTGGAGAGGGGTTGCATGTCTTCATATTCAGATTAATCAGATTCATCTGACTCTTGTTCAGACAAAACTACAGGGGACAGATCTCTTTTCCTTTTGGAGGGGGTAGTTTGGCTTACTCAGCTGGAGAGTGCCTTCTCTGTGGAGTCTGCACGTCCTCCCAGTGGTCGAGTGACGTATAAAGACATGCAGGTAGGTGCGTACGTGAATTGGTGTGCTTTTTTTGAAGGTTGGGTTTCAGGCTGGCAACTCAGCACTGTAAAAATCCAATGCCAATCATTAGCGGACCTGAGTTCCGCTGTGGCGACCCCTAACCGGGAAAAGCCGAAAGACAAGCTTGGTTCCCCCTGATCAGCATAAGGTTTTCCGCCATTTTAAGCATCTGAGACAGAGGCAAGGTAGCAGGTGCCTGAGTGGGTCATTGGTTTCTTGGGTGTGGTTCATACCCTGGGCCTAATAAACTCGGTTGTATTTGAAGGAACGGTAGTCGCGAAAGAAGACTGTTTGTCGAGATTTGGTAGTGCGAAGGACTTCCTCGGAAGCCAGTGCCTACTCAGCGGCTCCAGACCTATCCAAAGTAGAGACAACCGCAGGATCCTTAGTCGAAGAAGAGTTTTATAGCATACCGGAGTCCAAAAGGGTCTCTGTAGCAGCCTGCGAATCAACAGAAGCGGGCATCAGGGGTTGCAAAAGCTTCTAGAGTACCAGAGAACGGACTACTAGCTTAACGGAAGCATCGTTGGTAGGTTTGAACCTGTGCTGTCTCTATCTTTAGGTTTTTCTTTGGAATATCTGCTGTTGGATGGCTTATCGAAGCCATATCGGAATTCAAGGACTGTAAACCAAAAAATCTGGTTACAATAAGGGCCCGATGATGGATAGTTCTGGCGATGAACAAAGCAAAGAAACGACAACGAGGGACGTAGTGGTCTGAGCCTAAACAAGTGACACAGTAAGGCGAAGTTTCGGTGTGGTATTTCCTTTCCACAGGTTGAGACAATTAACTTTTTCTGACACTGGTTAGTGCAAGAAAAAAGGCTCTCCAACAGGGTACTTAGCTTTAAAAGACTTCAACTTCAGTTCGGTAGACGAAAACTCAGGTACTGGCCAACCATCATCACTCTTTCGAACCGTTTCTGCTTCGGGCTCCATGGCAAGAAAGACTGATGTAATGGCGTCTGGTGCCTTACTTTATACTACTGACGACCTGACGTCAGTCCTCAAGCGACAGCAACCGATAAAGAAATACTACATCTCTGGCATCCGGGCCGGCAGAGGGCTACCCTGGCAGGGATAAAGTACAGTTGTGTACACTTACCAAAAATGTAGATGTTAGAGTGTATTCACTGTTGCAGTCATTACATTTGGGGTAATCTACTGGCAGGTTGCCCTCAGTCAGCCTGAATTCCAAAGTCTTAGGTCCTGCGCCGGTTGCCGTCTCCTCTTCCATGACGTCAGGTCATCAGGGGTATAAAACATGCAGCAGACGCCATTTTCTTGCCCCTGATGTCAGGTTCTCCCAAAAAGGTAGCAATGTACTAAATATTTATATATACATGCATCAATATAAACTTTACCTTCATCTACAAGCAAATACACCACATAGGTTGTAGAAGATAGAGAAGGAAAGATAAACTTGTAGAATGACAGGGGGATGGCGGGAGGGTAACTTGGACTGCAACAGTGAATACACTCGAACATCTATATTTATGTTAAGTGTACACAACTGTACTATGTTCATGTTTCACTGTTGCAGTCATTACATTTGGGTAGAATCCCAAAGCTATGGTTGGGAGGCTGGAGCTAAACAGCATTAGGTGAGGCTATATGGCCCTGCAGCACTGCAGTGGCAAAGCCTGCCCTGGACTTACAGTAGAGGCAAATGGTAATGCTTTGTAAAGGTGTGAACAAAACTCCAAGTAGCAGCCTCTAGAATGTCTTTAGTTGGTACTTCTCTGAGAAAGGCTGCTGAAGTAGCTGCAGCCCTGGTGGAGTGAGACCTAATGCCCTTGGGCACAGGTTTGCCATGGTGTAAGTAGCAGAAACGGATACAATGGCTTATCCACTGAAATTGTCTGCTTTGAAATAGCCTTTCCTTTTGATCCTGCTCAGTTTTTCTTAGAGTTTTAGTCCTGCTCAAGTAGAATCTTAGCTGTCCATGTACGTCCAAGGAATGCAGAATTCTCTCCCCTTTGTTCTGTAGATTTGGATAAAAAGTTGGCAGATGAATTGTTTGGTTAAGAGCCACACTGGAAACGGCCTTAGGCATAAAAGTAGGATATGTCCTCAGAGACACCCTCTCTGGGTAAAATATAATAAAAGGCTCTACAGCCATGACTGCCTGTAGCTCTGAAACCTCTTCTTGCTAAGTAATTGCTAGTAGCAGAGCGGCTTCCATAAGAACTTTATATCAGCGATAGCAGCTGGTTCAAATGGAGGCAGGGTGAGCTTTTCCAACACATAATTGAGGTCCCATTCAGGTAATGGTGATCTAGGAGGCCTTAAATTTTTGGCTCCTCTAAGATACTGCTTTAGTAAAGGATGAGAAAAATTGGTGGCTCTGTATTGTAATGAGCTGAAATGGCAGAGGCATGGATTTTGATTGATGAGAAAAATAGGCCTTTGTCAAACATCTCAGTTAAGTATTGTAATATCTGAGGATATGCGGTTCTGCTGTATCAGTTCTTTTTGCTTGATTCCAAGCACAGAATCTATTCCAGTTATCAGCATAAGATTTTCTACTGCTAGGCCTTCTGGCTTCCAAAATGACATCCATCACAGCTTTACTGAGAGGTGTCGTCTGTATGATTACAGGATTAGCCATGCTACCAGGTTCAGAGTCTGTAGTTGATTGTGCAGGATCCGACTGTTTTGCTGGGACAGTAGTTGTGGTTTTTGAGGCAAGTTCCAAGCTGGGTACTGAGACAAGTTCCTTACGATTGGGTACCAGTATTGGAGGGGCCAGTCCGGGGCAATTAATATCTTTGGCTTCTCTTGTCTGACTTTCAGGAGGACCTTGGTTAGAAGAGGCAGAGGAGAAAAGGCGTAAACTGACAGGGTTTTTCCAACTGGATAGGGCGTCCACTCTCCATGCTTGTCTGTGATAAGTCCTTGTGCAGAATCTTTTCAGTTGATAATTTTGAGGAGAGGCAAATAGGTCTATGTCTGGGCTCCCCCATTTCTCTGCTATCATGCTGAAGACTTGTGGATTTAGTTTCCACTCGTGAGGATCCATAAGGTTTCTGCTTAAATCGTCTGCCAGAGTGTTTTGTTTTCCTGGCAGGAATTGAGCTTGAAGATTTATGTGGTAGGTCAAAGCTGTGTCCCACAGTGCCATGGCTAATCTGCACAGGGGGTATGAGTGTGTGCCCCCTTGCTTGTTTATATACCACATGACTGTGGTGTTGTCAGTCTTTAACAGTAGTTGTCCTGGATGAAGTCCTTGAAGGCTGTTAGGGCATTTTGAACAGCTAGCATCTCTTTCTGGTTGATATGTAGATGCATTTGATTTGGTTCCCATATGCCCTGAATATATCTTCCTGCCATGTGGGACCCCCCCCCCCCCCAAGCATAATCTGATGCGTCTGTTAAGGTTTGGCTGGCAGGGGGTAGAGTGAAGGGCCGTCCCATGTTTTGGTGACAGGCCTTTGCCCACCATAGAAACTCATGTTTCAGGCAGGGGATGAGAGGAATCATTGTTTCCAGACTGTGTGAATGTTGACTCCATAAACTTTTTAGGTACCATTGAGGTTTCCTCATATGCAGTCGTGCATATGGAATTAGTAGGATGCAGGATGCCATGAAGCCCAGAGCCTGCAGAAGACTGGGTTTTTGTTGCCATCAGTTTGAATTAAGTAGTCAGTTGCCTTTGCTTGTCTGGCGTGAGGTAAGCCATCTGGGCAGTTGTATTCAAGCTTGCACCCAGGAATGTTATCTTGTGAGAGGGTACCAGTTGTGATTTCTTTTCGTTTACTGTGTACCCTAGGCACGTTAGAAGCCTTTTCACAAACGCCAGGTGCTGTAGAAGTGTGTCTTTGTTCTCTACTTGAATGAGACAGTCATCCAAGTAAAGATATATCTGAATACTTCTTTGTCTGCAAAATGCAATTACTGGTGCCAGGCACTTTGTAAAGACCCTGGGCGCAGTAGATAAGCCAAAGGGCAGTGCAGAAAATTGGTAATGCATTAAGCCAGCCTTGAATCGGAGGTATCTTCTGCACGACTGTCTTATTGGGACATGCAGGTAAGCCTCTTAGGTCTAAAGTCACCAGCCAAGCATTCTTGCCCAGCATGGGCAGAAGCTGTTGCAAAGTGAGCATTTTGAATTTTGGAATGTCCAGGTATGTGTTCAAAATCGATACACCCAGTATTGGCCGCCAGGCATGGTCCTTTCTGGGTACCAAGAACAACAGTCTTGAGTAAAAACCTTGTCCTTTTTCCTGTCCTGGTACTGTCTGAATGGCCCCCATATTCATGAGGGACGTAACCTGTTTCTGTGCCTCTGCCCATTGTTTTTTTGGCAGATCTGGCCAACCATTTGTCATTGTGGAAATGGAATCTGTATCCCTGTGATACGATGTTTAGTATCCACTTGTCCTGGGTTATTAACTGCCAATTTTGAACAAAAAGTGCTAATTTTCCCCCTATGGGTGCTGCCAAAAGATAAGTGCTTGGTGTAGGCAGAGGGAAGTCATTGGGATTGCTTTCTGTAGGTTTGCGCTTTATCTGCTCAAGATTTGGAGGTGGATGTGCCCCCATTGCTTTGACCTGTATGAATCTTGAGCCTGGTACCTGGAACCTTTAGGGCGTCTGGATTTGCCTCTGAGGTCTGACACAGGAAAGGACCAATCTTTTGTAGGCCAGTGTCTACTGAATCTAGGTGGCTGCACGTGTAAGAAATCTTTTAACAGTTTGCATAGACTGCTTTGTCTTCCATTTTCTTTAAAACCTCTTCTGCCTTAATACCAAATACAGAATCATGCTGTAAAGGTACATCTAGCAATTTAGCTTTAACATGATCAGGCAAATTCTGTTCCTTTAACCAGGCATGCCTCCTAATCACAGATCCAGTAACTGTGGCCCTGCAGGAGGCCTCTAAAGAATCAAAACCACATTGCAAAGTATGCTTTCCAACTTGTTCAGCTGCATGCAATAATTCCTGCAATTCCTTATTTTCTGCACATTTTGAAATCAACATCATTTTCTGTTTCAGTAATCCCATAACATGTTGTTGGTACTTAAGCATATGAAATTGACAGTTTAAGGCCCTGATTGCCAAGGCTGCAGATGTATAAACCTTTTTTCCCCATCTGTCCAGTGCCCTTGAATCTCTGTTGGAGGGGGTAGGGTTTTTTTTGCTGTTGAGGCCTTAACTCCCTTTGGACCCTGTGAAATAGTTTCAGGATCAGCAGCAGGGTTTCTAAATAAAAATTTATGAGGGTAAGGGACCCTGTAATACTGGTCAGGCTTACTGGGAGCCGGAGGTAAGGAGTCAGGGTTCAGGCTTGACTCCGAAAACATCATCCACAAAGTCTAAAACAGGGGGAATGGCTACAGGCTTGTGCTGAGGGAGAAGGAAATCCCTGAGCCTCTTTTCTGATTCTGAGAAGTCTTGACTCTCCCAGTGAAAATGCTCCCTCAAAGTATGCAAGGTTTCTCCAAGTGAATAATCCTCAGGAGGCGATGCAGATGGAACAGACTCCTCTGCATCAGAATCCTCATAGGGAGGTAAAGATAATTCCTGATCAAAAGAGGAATCAGAAGAAATAGAAACCTGATTTGAAGAGTCATAGTCCGTGTCTTGCCTAGGCCTCTTATCTGGAGGGGAATGGGTACCCCTGATCAAGGTAATAAGGTCTTCAGCCATTTTGATCTGCTTTTTAGGCATAGAGGCCTGTGCATGTGGCTCAGGCGTCATTTTTTTAGCTTTAGAAGGTGTCTTTGCCTTTGGTTTTGCAGCTTTCGGTTTGATATAAAAATGTTAAGGTCTGAATACACCCTCAGAAGCCGGTGTCTGCTCAGCGGCTCCAGACACATCGAAGGGAGATACATCCGTCGGGCCAATACCTTGAGTATCTTGTGGCATGCCCGACTCCACATGGGAGGCCTGCGACTCGAAGGTAGCGGGTATCATGGCTGCGAAGGCACCTCACTGAGTACCGGCGACTTAGGAGAAGCTTTGTCATCTGTTTTGGATCTCGACTGCCTTTCTCCGTCCTTTTCTTTGCATTTTTTATGCACTCCGGTTGTCGGATTGCTATCTGATAACATTTCTGGGTAGTTAAATCTGTTTCCAAAATACTTAGACGCAAAAATATACAGACGCTTAATAGTGCGTTGGTTAAATCTAGCACAAAACCGATAGCCAGGCACATTGTGATCAGGGCCTAGGCAAGGAATACAGTATAAATGGAAATCCTTATGAGGTATTTGCTTCCCACAAGTAATGCAATTATTAACTTTTGCTGACATCGGTAAAAAGCAAGAAAAAAAGTTTCCCCAATGGGGTACTTAGCTTTAGTGAAGACTTCGATTCTGAAACTCAAACTCGAATATTTCAGTAGTCTCCCGACCGGCACTTGCGAAATGCTTCTGCTTCGGGCAACGCGTGGCAAGAAAGACTAAAGAAAATGGCGTCGGCTGCATGTTTTATACCCCCTGACGACCTGATGTCATGGAAGTGGAGACAGCAACCGATGCAGGACCCAAGACTTTGGAATTCATGCCGAATGAGGGCAACCTGCTAGCAGATTACCCCAAATGTAATGACTGCAACAGTGAAACACGAAGAACATCCCAAATGTGATAACTGCAACAGTGAATCATGAAGAACATGAGATAGAAAAACTCGTCTTGGGTAGGAAGGTTGAAGAGAGTCCAGGTCTGCCTCTAAAATGATGACCCGAGTGAGCATGCACAGATGAAATATTTGCAGTGCCTTCAGAAACTGAGTCAAGGTATTGGTAGGATTGCATATGCTTCACATAAGCCAGTTCCTCCTCCTCTTCAGTCTCACAAGAATCACAGTACACCTGGGGGAAGATGCCTCTTTTTCCAGGGGAAATTCATGTCACAAGTTTCTTCTAGGGAAGGTCTGATGATGTGAGGTATTGCCAGCTATTCCAGGAGAAGAAAGGCAGTGGATGTGTATGGCAGCATAGTTAGCAAGAGTTTTGTAAAGAATTATACGCAATGTGTGTATCAGACCAAGTTATACAATGCTTGTGTTGAAATGTACTGGTTAAGTTGCTCGTGTTTAAAAAAAAAAAAAACGTAACAGTGGGTCTTGCTGGACAAAAAAGAGATACAACACAGGCTGACATTACGGGTGTAACAGTTGAAATTAACATACTGTAACAGAGGATAATGAAGAGAAGAGGTTAATCTCAGTCCTGCTAACTCTGAAAATTAGTAAGAAATTAAATTACGTGGTTTCGGTCATAAAGATTGTATCTTACAATTCTGATTGCAGCCAGAGACAAAATCTCTGTGAAAACCAGGACTAGGAATCTTACTGTACTGCCCTTAGGGGTGAATTGCTACACTGGAAGAGTGGAAGTTAGAAGTTTGTCAAAGGGTTTTACTGCTTCCAGATGCTTTAACACTTCTTAGCAAAACTGTGTGCGTGTGTGTGTGTGTGTGTGTGTGTGTGCGTGTGTGTGTGTGTGTTTGTGGTGACACGTGCTAGATTCTGGTTTAGTTTCTGGTAAAGGGGGTAGTGTTGGAACCTGATGTATGAGGTCACTCTGTATTTCAGCACTGAAATGATGTTTTAATATTAGATGAGACATAAGCCTCAGGGCACTCTGTTTATGAACCTGACAAAGGAGGCTCACCCACCCACTTCACCTTGCCTTGCTCCAGTAAGTGAACTAGGGGACAGTAATTCTTTAGATCAGTCAGGAAAATGTAGTGAGATTAGTTAAGTACTGTTTTTCTGCATCTGTGTGAAACTTTCCATCTGTGTTATTTTTAATACTATGTGACTGAAACTCTGTTTGCTGTAAATAATTAATATTTTCATGTTCTTTTATTAGATATATTTAAACTTTTTGTTGCAGCTGGTCTTTCAGAGAATATTTTAACCTTTGAGAGTACTTATTGGGAGACACTGAGGCTGCTCCTGAAAGCCTTGCTGCACTGGTGAAAATACCATTTGTATTATTAATTTTACTTAATATAATTGGTTATCCTTGTAAGAGCCTTAGAGTAACTGGCTTTGGAGTGTTCTGGTGGAAGTATCTACCTTATAGTCTGGGCAGTGGGGACATAACTGGTAAATCTGTGCCAGCCTTTCCCAGATGTGTGTGTGTAGCTACTTGGAGCAGAGATACAGAGCACTGGTTTCACAGAGACAGCGGACTTAGGTTGGAACACTCAGCTGAGGACTCAACTCTATAGCCGTGGGTCAGTGTAGAGCCTTATTTGGGGCCTGCTGAGAGGGAGGGAAACCCAGTCCAGGGTGGGAGTGTGTGTTCCCCATGTGCTCTCAAGAGAATTTGTGCCTGCTGCAGAGAGCTGCATCTGGAAATACTGTGTATCTATTTTTGTTCCGAGTGAATGTCCTTCAACAATGTCAGTGGCAAGGATCGAGGCTTCTTGATTACTGGTCCAGATCAGGGAAGTCACATATTGGTGAGAAGTGGTGTGGATATTAACTGAACGTCTGTAGCCTGTAGGCAGCTGTCACTGAAGGTGCGTGTACTCTCAGCAGCCACAAGGTAAACAGTTTCATTTTCACAACAGTTTTATTTTTGGTTAGTTTAATTTAGTCAGGGAAAGAAGGCAAAGATGTCAGCAGAGGATTATGGCAAGCTGACAAAAACAGTTGGCCAAGGTGTGTGAAGACAAATGACTGGTGCATGCCAACCTGACTAAAGAGGAAATAATTTCAGCCTTAGTAGCAGCTGTAGCCCAGACCAGCAACCAGGAGAATAACCAGTCTGGTGATGGGGATTTGCAGCCCTCAGAAACAGGACAGTTCACCTTTTCCTCAGCAGACTTGAAAACTTGTCTGGAGTTAGAGGCTTGAACTGGAGGCCAAACATTTGGAATTAGAATCAGTGGAGGGACTGCAGCACACAAAACAGATGGAATTAAGAATCAGCACAGAGACTGCGGCATTTGGAGGTCAAAGAAAATGACAGACTGCGGCATTTGGAGGCTGAAGAAAATGAGCAGCAGTCAACATGAGGGGGAGACGTTGATTCTTCGGGTCATGGAGATAATGGGTAATGGGGAAGGGAATAACCGAACCAGAGAAGCAGTAAAGGGCAGTACATTTCTTTGATAGTTTACAAAGGGTGATATATAAATAAAACTACCAAAACTATTTGAAAGAGTATGCAAACTGTATGTGGACAAAGGGCTCCATGTACAGTTCCTGACCCCCATCTTACTCCACTGTAAAGCTGTAACTGCTGTTTCGAAATTGCCTGATACTGATTGTTTAAACTATGACAAAGTCAAACAATGTTTATTGAAATGTTTTAAGTTAACACCTGAAGCTTACAGAAAAAATGTTTCTTGAGCACAAACAAGGCACATGAAAGTATATGTGATTATATTGCTGAGTAAAGGAACAAGCCATTAGCACTTTGCCTGAGGACATGAGAATCTGGTTGGCAGTGTAACTTTGCAGATGAGCTTGGGAAAAACTGGGATCTCTACTCAGCAAGCAGGGCATCACTGCACAAGAAGGGGATACCCAGTGCTGAACATGGATCTACGGGAACCAATAGTGGGCAGCCTAAACCATTTACAGGGGAAGCCACTAGTTCAGGTACATGGCCAGGATCAAGGGTTAGATGTTTTAAATGTAACCAGTGGGCCAGGTAGCATACAGATGTCCACGGAAGCAAGGTGGGAGAGCCAGCAAGTGGGAAAAGAATGTCAGTGGTAAGTTCCTGGAGACAACAGGGGTACCAGACTATCACCGGAGTTTATACTCTTAGTGAATGGAAAACAGGCAACTGCTAACAGACGGCCTCTGACATAACCACTGTGAAGAGAGCAGTGACAAAATCAATCCAGAAACCAAGAACAGTCACACTGGGGGGAAAAGACTTCAGAGTAGAGTGCTGCTCCAAACAAATTTATTACTTAAAAAAACTCATAAAACAACAATGGAGATTAAGCGCTTTTGTCCTCTGGTAACTGGACTTCATCAGAACAATTACCCATAAGTCCAGAAGCCTTTTTATACATCACACTACATTAATTGATTACATAATATTCAAATTAGTAAAATTTCCTCAGAGTGCCAGCAAAAACAGATACTATGTTGTAAAACTTACTAGTAAAACTACGCAACAGTTACCAAATAGCTGGGTAACTACAGCAGAGCTAGTAAGAGATGGCTAGAAAGGTGCTTGGTATGACATCTGGAAAGAGGGAGGAGGACAAGGAGACCTGGTGGTGGAATGAAGTAGTACAGGGGAGTATACAGAGAAAGAGGTTGGCGAAGAAGTGGGATTGTCAAAGAGATGAAGAAAGTAGACAAGAGTATAAGGAGATGAGGTGCATGGCAAAGAGAGGTGGCTAAGGATAAGGCGTATGAAGAGTCGTATAAAAGGTTGGACACTAAGGAGGGAGAAAAGGACCTGTACCAATTGGCTAGACAGAGGGACCGAGCTAGTAAAGATGTGCAGCAGGTAAGGGTGATAAAGGATAATGAGGGAAACGTACTCACAAGCAAGGAGTGTGTGTTGAGCAGATGGACAGAGTACTTTGAAGGGTTGATGAATGAAGAGAATGAGAGGGAGCGAAGGTTGGATGATGTGCAGATAGTGAATCATGAAGTGCAGTGGATTAGCAAGGAGGAAGTAAGGATAGCTATGAAGAGGATGAAGAACGGAAAGGCTGTTGGTCCTGATGACATACCTGTGGAAGCATGGAGGTGTTTAGGTGAAATGGCAGTGGAGTTTTTAACTAGATTGTTTAATGAAATCTTGGAAAGTGAGAGTTATGCCTGAAGAATGGAGAAAAAGTGTTTTGGTACCAATTATTAAGAATAAGGGTGATGTGCAGAGCTGTAGTAACTACAGAGGGATTAAACTGATCAGTCACAGCATGAAGTTATGGGAAAGAGTAGTGGAAGCTAGGTTAAGAAGGGAGGTGATGATTAGTGATCAGCAGTATGGTTTCATGCCAGGAAAGAGCACTACAGATGTGATGTTTGCTCTGAGAGTGTTGATGGAGAAGTACAGAGAAGGTCAGAAGGAGTTGCATTGTCTCTTTGTGGATTTAGAGAAAGCATATGACAGTGTGCCTAGAGAGGAGTTGTGGTATTGTATGAGGAAGTGGGGAGTGTCAGAAGTATGTAAGAGTGGTACAGGATATGTACGAGGGTAGTGTGACAGCGGTGAGGTCTGCGGTGGGAGTGACAGATGCGTTTAAGTGGAGGTGGGATTACATCAAGGAACAGCTCTGAGCCCTTTCTTATTTGCAATGGTGATGGACAGGTTGACAGACGAGATCAGACAGGAGTCCCCGTGGACTATGATGTTTGCAGATGACATTGTGATCTGTAGTGAGAGTAGGGAACAGGTGGAGGAGACCCTGGAGAGGTGGAGATGTGCTCTAGAGAGAAGAGGAATGAAGGTCAGCAGGACTAAAACAATATATGTGTGTGAATGAGAGGGAGGATAGAGGAATGGTGAGGATGCAGGGAGAAGAGGTGGGTCTACAAGAGGGTAGTGAGACCAGCTATGTTATATGGGTTGGAGACAGTGGCATTGACAAAAAGGTAGGAGTCAGAGCTTGACGTGGCAGAGTTGAAGATGTTAAGATTTGCACTGGGTGTGACGAGGATGGACAGGATTAGGAATAAGTATATTAGAGGGTCAGCCCAGGTTGGAAGGTTTGACGACAAAGTCAGAGAGGCAAGATTACGTTGGTTTGGTCATGTGCTGAGGAGGGATGCAGAGTATATTGGGAAAACGATGCTAAGGATGAAGCTGCCAGGTAACAGGAACAGAGGAAGGCCTAAGATAAGGTTTATGGATGTGGTGAGAGAGGACATGCAGGTGGTTGGTGTGACAGAGCAAGATGCAGAGGACAGGAAGAAATGGAAACAGTTGATCTGCTGTGGCGACCCCTAACGGGAGCAGCCGAAAGAAGAAGTGCACTTGAAAGATTACTGCAGCTAAAATTAAAAACTTTTCTTTCAGTTTTTTTATATAATACCCTTAACTAAAAATGTTTTCATACCCTATGTGACATATCAAATGTGTACCCTACGGCATCAATGCATAATTGCCCAAAATAATATCCAGCTTTGACTTTTAGTATGCTGGAAATTGAAACATTTTCATTCAAACCTGGTGGCTGGATGGCATTGGTCCAAAGTTGCCATTTAAGTTCTAAGAAGTCATCACTCCCCCCCGCTCACCTAAGTTAACTTGCTCAATAATGCAAAACCTGAACTGGTGCATAGGGTTGGATTTAATGAGCCTATATAGGGCATTGTTTTCATCTTTCTTCTTGATGTCGTACATGTGTTGATATACCCTTTGCCTGCATTTAAATTTAGTTTTCCCTGTGTAGAATGCTGTGCAAGGTGTGCATAGCCCTAAATAAACAATGCCCTTGGTGGAACATGTAAACCTGCCACTAGGTTTTATGTACCCAAAGCCATGTATATTAAAGGAAGGACCTTCCATGACACACTTGCATTGATTACAGTTTCCGCACTTGACCATTCTTCCCTTATTTTCACGTCTTCCCATTCTTTCCAGTATCAATTAAAAATAGGAGTTTTTTTGTATATCCCTACTGGTCTTTCTCCCGCTGGTCTGGGTTGACTTCAAAGATGGTCCACTTTCTTTCTAAAATCTCCCTTAAGCCATCAAATTCATTAGTGTAAGTCAACACCATTCCATTGTTGAATTGTTTGCTGCTTGTTCCCTCTACAGTGTCGGGCCTGTTCTATCACTAGGGGTGGTGAGTGTAGCATTAGACCTTCCTAATAGTGGAATAAAATGCCCTGAGGACCTCTTCCTACAGACTTCAAATATTTTTTTCAAAAACAATTCTGGGTATCCTCTCTGTGCAAACATACCTTTAAGTGTTTCTAATTACACCTAGAAGTAATTTCCTGACACCATTCTTGCTAGTCTCACGCATTACCCCTTTACAATTGACTTTTTTGGTGTAGTGGATGCCCACTCTCATAGTGTAACAGAGTTGGAATAACTAGGTTTCCTGTATATGGCTGAATCAAATCCTCTTTATATAATTTTGGTGAGTGTTGCATCTAAAAAATGCAGTGTCCCCCTGAATATCCACAGTGAATTTCAAGAAATCTGTGGTAGTATGCAAATAGTCCAAAAACATATGTAATTTGTCTACAGTGTCAATCCAGAAAAAAAAACATATCTAAAAAAGTCCATAGAATGTCCAGCAGTCCTTGAATTCTGAGTTAAGCACACAGTTCCATTCCCAATAGGAAAGGACTGTGTTTGCAAACATGGGGGCACACACTGCCCCCACTGCTACTCCTGTCTTCTGCCGAAAGTACTGGCCCTCAAATGTTAAGTTGTTGTTTTCTAAGACTACTGCAATGAGTTCCCTGAGCGTATCCAGATTTCTTTGGCCCAGTGTAGTGTTGTGCCTTAGGTAGTCATAAAACCAGTCTGTACCTATTCTAGGCAGAACAGAGAAGCAATCCTACACATTGATAACAAATATAATCACTTCCTAAACAAATCATTGGTTATTCTGCTGAGGAAATCCCAAGAGTCTCTTAACAGGACAGGGCTTGTTTTTAACACAGTTTTTGTAGAAAAATAAACATACTTTACAATACACAACATTTTTGATGCCTTAGCATCAGCTATAGGACACAATGGAGGATCTACGACATTTTTATGAACCTTTGGGATCCCGAATAACGTGGGGATCTTGGGGTTACATATGTTAAAGAAACTGTGTTCTTCCACAGATATTTGACTATTCAAAAGCATGTCCTCAAGAATGAGATCACTTTTACGATAGACTATTTACTTGATTGATGGAAGCTTCCTCATAGGTGTCTTGAGTACAACATGCTGAACATTTTGTTTACATAATCTTTCTTGTCCATTACCACCACCCTTGTCTGGCTTCATAACACGCACACATTTGTTGTTCATTATTTCTTGTAAGCGTTGCTTCCATATCACTCAAATTGTGTTGACCTCTTGCATGCTTGCTTGTTTTTAAATAATTTCTAAAGTTAAATTCACACTTTTCAATGAGTAAAACTCTAGGATGAAGGGGGGGGGGGTTAAAAGTACTAGGTCTCTTAATGGGGTTGGCAGAAAAGGAATTAAGTTCAACATGTCTGTTGTCATTGAAGTACAACCTAAAGTTAATTTTTCTAGTGTAACTTTAGCTGAAACAGGGCCTTCTTCAATTTTTATACTTGTGGTGGGTACAAAGGTAAATCCCTTTTCAAATAAATTTGCCCAATTAATACCAATGTTTAACGCACTATAGTTGTGCACCTTAAAATCTCGTTGATCATTTTGTATAATGGTATACTTGTTTAGTTCTAATTCCTGTAACTGCGGTCATCTCTCCCCCTCCATACAGTTACACCTCTCTGTCCTCTTCTCCCCCTGTTATAAGAGGCACTGGGGCTCCCAATAACTCGGGGAGGGGGGTGTCTGATGATGATGTGCCTGTTCCTCTCTCTATATAAGCCTCTGTGAACGTCTCAACCGGGGGTTCCCTAAAGGAGATTCAGGTTGAATTTAGTTTACTTCAGGTTCAAATTTCTTCTAGCAAGTTTGCCCCCCCATTTACATGGTCTACATGGGAAGCTGGTATTTAATTTCCAAAGCTTGGTGGAGGGGGGGTGGATAGGCTACACATTTGTCATACTCAGCTCTATCTCTTTCAAGTTTTTTAATCTTCTTATTTTTCATCAATAAAATATCACTTTCAATACTTTTAAGCATATCATTGTATTCCTCTAACTTACTTTCAAATAATAAATCATTGTGCATACTTTCATTTAGTCTATTAATAACAATGTTAAGTTCACTCATTTGTCTATCATAATCAATTTTTTTTTAGTTGAGTATTATATAAAAAACTGAAAAAATGTTTTTAATTTTCACTGCAGTTATCTTTCAAGTGCACTGCACATTGTTGTAAATTATTGCTTTGTAACTGTTAAATGTTTTTATTAGTAGGTTTTACAACATAGTATCTGTTTATGCTGGTACTTTGAGGAATTTTTACTAATTTGAATATTATGTAATCAACTAATTTAGTACGATAGGAAAGAAAAAATGTTCCAAACACTAAAACCAAGGAGAAGCCAAAATCCAATGAAAATCCAAGTAAGAATCCAAATGAAGTTCCACAGAAACCTTTATTGCATACTGGACTTTGGCTTCTCCTTGGTTTTAGTGTTTGCAACATTTTTTCTTTCCTATTGGACTTTTGTGTTTGTTCCATCATTCAGCAAGCATAGCTTTTCCTTTTTCATTATAATTTAGTATGATGTATAAAAAGGCTTCTTGACTTATGGGTAATTGTTCTTTTTTTTCTCAATTTTTTTTTTATTTTTCAAATACATTTGAATGAATTCCATAGTATTTATACATATCTTAAATAACTATGTACACTATTTACATTAGCCTCACATTACAACAGATCTTAATGTATGTAGTTACTTTACAAGCATGTCCAATCCATTATCAGAGTGTCTGATCAATTATTGTACAGTGTCAATCAATAAGACTTTTCCCCAAGGGTTAAGTCGCTTTGTATAATTTCTTAGTAGTTTAATTTTAATTTCCAATAATGTTGTGGTCTTCAGCAGGCTGTAAAAGTCTTTCAAAGTTAGTATTGTGTTTCTATTCCATCTTCTGGCTATACACTTCCTTGAAATTGCAAGTATAGTCCATACTAGATGCGTTTAACCTATTCAAATGAGGATCTTCGTTCACATTTAATACAAGAGATTTAGTTAAATAAAATGATTCATTAAAGCTTATAAAAGTTAATACCTTCCAAAATGGCTTAATTTTAACACAATCAAAGTAAATGTGGTTCCAATCTGCACTGTGTACTTGCTCACATCTCTAACATATTCCTTTTATGGAAGAACTAATGTTACCGATTCTGTCTGGGATTAAGAATGCTCTGTGCAAGCATTTCCAATTAACTTTCTAGTACTGTGTAAAGGATGTATATTTTATCGACAAGATATTTGTTTTAATATCTTCAGTTAACTGTATTGAGCGTCCTTTTGTTATATTTTTCCAATATGAGGTTTTGGGTGGTGTTGTATAGTTTATCAATATTTTGTAAAATTTTGAAATACTGTTTCCCATGTCAAAGTCATTATATATGATTTCATATATGTATTTCGTAAATTTAGGTATTTCTTTAAATGAAGAATTGTTAATTATTCTACTTAAATCTTGCGAATATGATAAAATACTCTAAAGTTAGCCAGTCCTGTTGTGGAATTTTTGTATGTTTTTATTACTTGCATATCTAAAACTTGCAGTTCTTTGATACACTGGAGCCAACAATCAAATCAATTCTGTTCCCAGGAATTAACTTCGCTATATATTTTATGCGGAAAGTTCTTTGTGACTATAAATGGTGTTAAAAGATCAAACCAGATTTTTAAATCATATTTGCATTAATAATTTTCTTAAATGAGTCAATGTAATAATTAATCATACAAGTTTTAGTGGGTTTAGTTATATTATATTGCATAATGATACATATGTGCCATGGCAAATTGTTTTTGTGTGTTATTTGAAATTTTTTTGTAAATCAAATTTATTTATTGATATTACAGTCAGTAATTCTTTCCAAATTGAGAGTAATTTGGACATATCCAATCTGAGACTGTTTTAGATATTGATGTTTTTATATATATGTTACTATATCAGAAAAGTTTAATCCTCCCTGTTTCCATGCTCTGATATGATGTATTAAAGCTATTCTGTTTCTTTTGGGAAACCATAAAAATTTTATTAGGCATGAATTTATTTCTTTAAGTATATTCCTTTCTGGTAAACAGCTGTATTGCCAAGGCTATATATAGGATCTTGGGCAGTAAAACCATTTTTATTAACTGTAGTCTATCTTTTTCCAGAGATTTTAATTGCAGTGGTAGCATTGTTGCTTAACAGCAAGAGGTTCTCCCGTCCGATTCTCGGCTGGAGTGCGGGGAGTGCCTTCTGTGTCGAGTCTGCATGTCCTCCCCGCGGTTGGGTGGGCGTTCGAAAGACGTGCGTAAATGGGCGTGCCTTTGTTGAAGGTTGAACGTCAAGCTGGCACCTCGGCGTTTGTGAGAGTCTACTGCCAATCATTAGCAGACCGGAGTTATGCTGTGGCGACCCCTAACCAGGAAAAGCCGAAAGACATACAACATTGTAGTTTTTGAAACTAATTCATTACTATCCTTGCATAGCTCAATTCCTAGATATTTCAAGGTAGATTCTTGTTTCCCTATGATGTAATCCCCCTTAGTCTGCAGTTCTTTTTTTATTTAAAAATAAAAATTCTGATTTATCGAAATGGAGTCCTGAAGTCATGTGAAATTTGTCAATTAATATATTTAATTCTTCTACTCCTTTGAGTTTTATACGGTTACTAATTGAATCTGCCAACATTTCAATAGCCAGACAAAATAGAATCGGTGGCATGGGAATCCTTGTTTATAGTCTCTTTTGTTATATGTATAGATTCAGAAGGACCTAACTTGACATACGCAAAATTATTTGTATATATATTCTTTACGAGATGAATAAAGGATGCAGGAAATTCAAATAGCATTAGGATTTTGAATAAATAGTCCCAATTTAGGGAAAGGCTTTCTCTATATGTAAGCTAATTATGAGTGCTTCTTTATTTTCTTTAACTATCTATAAGAGAAATTATCCTTTTAATACTGTCATGTGTGCGTCTATGATATATAAATCCAGTCTGATTATTCGTTTTGGATAGTGGTATTTTCATTCTGTTAGTTAATATTGTCATAAATATCTTATACTCATTTAATAAGGATATAGGCCTATATGAGGTACAGAGGTTTGGGGATTTGTTTTCCTTTAGGATTCCTGTGATTAAGGAACATCTCAAGGAGGGTGGTATTAAAGTTTGTGACTGAATTTCTGATAGAGCTTTATGGAAGAGGGACAGTATCTTTGAAGGAAAAAGTTTATATATTTCCATACTTACGCCATCTATACTTGGAGCTTTATTATTTTTACCCTCTTTTATTGTATCTATAATTCCTTCGTAGGATATGGGTGCTTGCAGATCTATTTTTAATTTTTCAGGTATTTTTTTTTTTTTTTTTTTTTATATATTAGAACATTTTTCATCTAGATTTAATTGATCAATATGTATATATTTTTTTGGAAATTCCATATAGGGATTTCTATAGGCATCAAGAATGTAACCTATAACAAGAGATATTTTTCCCTTTCTTTTCATGGAAGATGCAATCAAATGCTAACATTAAAAGTATTTTGATTCTTGTGGATAAATTATGTAGATATTTGTGAGACGTGGCCAAGGTATTAATTTTTAATTTTTCTAAAGCTAAACTAGTTTTGTGTGTTAGAATTTCGTTGTATTTATTGTTTAACACTTCTTACTTCCTTTTTCCTCTCCAAATGTTTTAGATTTTTTTAACTTTTACTGACAGAAGTTTGGACTGTAGATCTAATAATTCAGAATCCCATTCTCTGATTTTTTTTATGCCAAGTTAGGGTTTTACCATATATGTAAGCTTTTAATGAGTCCCATATCGTTATTTTATTTATCTCTGTGGCGTAATAAATATCTAAGAACTGTAATTCAGTATTAACAAATGTTTGAACTCTCTAATTTTAGTTATACATGCTGAAATTCTGGAGTTAAAGATTTATGGTTTGTACCCATTTGGAAGTTTTAGTATCAATGAACTGTGGCCTGAAAAGGGGCAGGGAGTGATTGAGAAATTAATGATTTTAGAGTTTAAGTCGTGGGCAGCAATTATTTTATCTATTCTAGTTTGCGTACCAAATCTGTGATCTTGATGGGAAAATAACAAAGATTTATCTTTTTTAAATTTAAAAGTATCTACAAGATGAAATAATTCTACCCGCTTGTTTAAATGCTTTTGATACAGCAGATGCACGCAGCGGTCTTTTATTTGTAGTTTCAGAAATATCAAATATACAGTTAAAATATCCTCCTAATATTAAGTTGCATTTATAATTACTGGAAATGAAATCCAAGTGTTTTTTAACAGTTTCTGTTCCAATGCCTGGGAACTTGCATAGACTGGCTAGGGTCCATATTCTGTTATTATATTTAACTATTACTAATGCCATAAGACTTTCTTTATCTTCATACTTATAAATAATTTCTGGGTTAACCACATTTGTTCTCCATAAAATTGTTACCCCTTTTGTCTTATAAGTGGATTGAGTCAATATCATGTATATTCCTTAAGATTCCATTTGTAATTGTCATTTGTTTTGAAATGTGTTTCTTGAAGGAAGACAATTTGTGCTTCGTTCAGTTTTAAATATTTCAGTAGATTTGATCTTTTGCTAGGATTGTTTAAGCCATTGGTATCTAAAGATAATAAAGTTAAATCCATCTTGGTTAGACTATGTATTTTTGTTTTATTGTGACCATTAAACATTTTCCTCTGATAACTGTAAAGTATATGTTTGACCTTTTAAAGGAAATTATCAGTTTTATACTGTGAGTGTTTACCAATAAAGTAATGTTTTGGTCAGGCATACTAAAAATGTTTTTGTGAAATAAATTTAAATTAATGTTAACAAAACTAAGATCCACACTAGTCATGGAATGAAAATCATTCATAATCTGATGAATAAACCTAAATCCATCAGATTATGACTCATACCTTGACAATCCAGAACATCTGAGCTCCATAAATTGAATATGGAGAATATCTGTAATAGGAATAAGCAATATTTATATTATTTTGAACAGATCTAGTACTATTGTAGATTAGACAGAATTCTAATACAACATGAATGTCTACTTATTGTATAAGCAATTAATATTTACATGAACGATAGACAAGCAATTCAATCATAGGAAAGTAGGACGTATCATATATAAAACCTCAGTAAAAGATTGTAGCACACATTTGTTTAACATATTAACCTTACTGATCAAGTTTTTCAAAATGCATTACTTAATATAAATAGGTGGTAACAGTATTTATACCGAATGTTTATAACACAATGTATTTTACTGGATATATCGGAAGTTATATTTCATTGTTTGCCAGCATTTAAGTAATCATTTTGTTTGTTGCCAACTTAAAGCATCAAGTTTGTTTTATGTGAACACTGATGAATGTTAGTGTATTTTAATTATCAGTGCATCCCTCTTCCCCCAATTTCCTACACAAGGTCATTTCTTCTTATAAAATTTAAAAACAACAAATTCACTTATTGTGATTAATGATTACAAGTTCCTTTTCCATATTCATAAATTCCCATTTTATGGCATATACTGAATGTTTTTAGATTTAAATGGCAACATTCTATTTTGTATGATCAGCAAAGGTTAAACTGAGTGATTACTGTCAATTTAATACTATTTGCTCAGATTATGATTGTTACATTCTTTGACATTCTTAGTTCAGGCTTCTGTTTCCCTTGAACAACTCTGTCAGTTTGATGCCATGTATAAAACATTAGTTACCTTGGTAACAGGTTAAGTATTATGTATGGTCAGAATGGGTTACAAAACCACAATTCAAGTTAAAGAAATTACATGACTTGCACATTTACTTGTATAAGAAAATCATCATGCTTCCCCTTGATGTTCAATATAGTGTATGTCATTTATGACAAGTTAAAACACTAGTGTTATTATACACAAGCCAATGTTATTAGACTGAATGTCAATTTAATACTATTTGTTCAGAATATAATTGTTACAGTTTGTGACATTTCAAGTTCAGGCTTCTATTGTTTCTCTTGAATGACTGTCAGTTTGATGTCATGTATAAAACATTAGTTACCTTGGTAACCTCAAGTATTACACACGGTCAAGATGGGTTACAAAAAAAAGTTATGTACTCACCATAATGTTCCATGTATGTAGTCCATCTCGCCAAACATTATTACGTGTGGGTTCGGAGCCGATCCTCGGCTCTGACTCGGCCGCTTAGAAAGCCTGGAAACTTCTGATTGGCTCGTGGCTAGGAGGTATCCCATGGTGCATGAGCACAATCCCCAGATCTTATTTGCTACTAGTCTATCAGAATAGGACAGGAAAAAGGACAAAGGTCCGGAAGAATAACTGTAATAAAGGCGCCCTTTATGGTATAAACCACTGTAGAAACGGAAAAACTGTTCCCAGATTCTCCAAGAAGGGGGCTGGTGGGTGGGTTTGTAATCATGTTCGGCGAGATGAACTACATACATGGAACGTTATGGTGAGTACATAACTTCTTTATGTTATGCAGTCCTATCTCGCCTCCATTATTACGAGTGGGACAGCGTCCCTAGCAACTTGAATGGGCGGCTCACTGGAAAATGCTCCTGAGTACCGTGGAACCAAACGAAGCTCTACCCCTGGAAGTTAAATCCAATTTATAATGGGAAATGAAGGTATGAGGGGTAGCCCATGTTGCTGCTGCACATACATTATCAATAGGTGTCCTGGCAGCAGAAGTAGAAAAGGACCTGGTAGAATGCGCTTTGATTTTAACGGGTAACTCCTTTCCCTGAGAAGTGTAAATAAAGGAAATACAACTAGAGATCCAGTTCGATAGTGTGACCTTAGAAACTGGCAAGCCCATTTTCGCCTCTGCAAAAGAAACAAACAGCTATTCTGATTTTCTAAATCCTTTGGTCCTGTGGCTATAGAAACACAGTTGCCTATGCACATCCAATTGATGGAATGTATAATCTGCTTTATTGGTGTGATTAGGGAAGAACACTGGCAATTCAATTGTTTGGTTTAAGTGAAATTGAGAACAGACTTTAGGAATAAAGGAAGGATTGGTCCGGAGAGAAAACCTGTCTGTGAAAAATTAAATATGGAGGTTTAACTGATAGGGCTTGCAGTTCAGAAACTCGTCTGGCTGAGGTTATTGCCACCAGAAACAGTGTCTTCCAAGACAGGAATTTCAACTATGGGCTGGTTCAAAGGGTAGACAGGACTAGATTCAGATCCTTGGAAGGAATGGGGTCTTGAACTGGAGGTCTCATCATGGAACCCATAAGAAAAGATCTGCACAGTTTGTGAGACATAAGACTGGAATCATTAATCCCCACATGAAAATTAAATGTTGCTGCTAGCTGAACTCTGAGTGTAGCAGCCGCTGAACCCTGGTGAAAGAGTTCTGAAAGGAACTCAAGCTATAGTAATGGGAGCTATAAATGGATCAAATTCTCTGTTGTGTGCCCATATAGAAAATCTCTTCCATTTACTGTGATAAAATTTGCTAGTCGAAGGCTTGTGAGAAGAGGTAAAAATATGGGTTACAGCTGGAGACAGATCATGAAGCCTGACTAGTGATGGAACTGGAGCAGCCATGCTGTCAGTTTGAGTGTGTGGAGACTGGGGTGAAGAGAACCTGACGTGTGTTAGGAGGTCTGGCACTGGGTCTAGAGTCCATGGATAATCTAACAGGTGAGGCTCGAGAAAAGGGAACCAAATCTGACAAGGCCAGTAAGGGGTAATGAGGATCATCTTGCTTCCCAACATCATTGCTTTCTGCATGACCTTGGGAATGAGTGAAAAAAGAGGAAAAGCATAAAGGAGTCCCGGGGGGCCAATCGTGGACTAGTACATCTCTTGGAAACTCTCCCGGAGGAAGGATGAGGGAGAAAAAGGTGCTGCATTTGGTGATGATGGGGCTGCAAAGGGATTGCAGCAGGGTTGTCTCCACTTGTGGGAGATCAGACGGGGTACTTTCTGGTTCAAGGACCATTCGTGAGTTAATATTGCCCTGCTAAGCTTGTCCACTATCACGTTTGAAGTCCCGGGATGTGCGTTGCAATGAGTAAGCGTTGGGGAAAAAATAGCCCAATTCCAAACTCGCGGGGCCTCTCGACATAAGGGGTATGACCAGGTCCCCCCTTGTTTGTTTAGATACCAAACCACCGACATGTTGTCGGTCTTGATAGTTATTATCCTTAGAGGGAGAAAGTCGTGAAGTGCTTGCAATGCTAGAAGCACCACTCTCATCTCTAGGACACTGACATGCAAATGGGCCTCCTGATCTTGCCATGTGCCTTGGACAGTCCTGCCAAGATAATGCCCCCCCACCCTATCTGGGAAGCATCTGTGGTCACAGTGGCAATGGGTTGGTGCAGTACAAAGGGAGTCCTTGTGGTAAGATGACCTGGTTGAATCCACCAGCGTAGATCCTTTTTGCAAGAATCTGTGATAAGAATCTGGTGATGTAGAGGCAAATGCTGAAAGGACCACTGGGATGACAGGAGCCACTGGAGTATCCTCATACGTAGTCTTGCTAAAGGTACCAAGGTTATGGTCGATGCCACAGTTCAGAGAAGCTGAAACACCACCTTCGTTTTGACTCTTCGAAGGGGCAGTATCCTGTAAATTTGCAGCGCAAGATTCTGTATTCTGTCTGTAGGTAGTCTGGCTGTCTTAGAAACAGTGTCTATGTTTGCTCCTATAAATGTTATAGATTGACTGGGAAAAGTTGAGGATTTTTCCCAGTTTAGAGAGATTCCCAACTGGGAACAGAGCTTGATTGTGAAATCTCTCGATTGAACTAGATGATGCCTGGTGGTGGCGGTCAGGAGCCAATCGTCCAGGTATGGAAAAACTTGGATTCCCTGATGCCTCAAATGAGCTGTGACTACTGCCATGCACTTGAACACCTGGGGGGCTGTGGTGAGACCAAAGGGCAGCGCCCGAAATTGGTAATGATTGGCTCCCAGCCGGAAGCAAAGGTAGCTCCTTGATGCTTTCTCCATCATTATGTGGTAGTAGGCATCCTGAAGATCTATTGAGCACATCCAACTGTCTTTCCCTAACAGAGGGAGTATGGATTGTAGAGCAACCATTCGGAACTTGGACTTCTTTACATACTCGTTTAACCTGCTGAGGTCTAGGATGGGCCTCCAGTCTCCTGTTCTTTTTGAAACTAAAAAGAACCTGGAGTATGTTCCGAATCCTGTCTGGTCTGCTGGGACCTTTTGGGTGACTCTTTTTAATAGCAGCTTTTTTCTCTATAGCCGCTTGATCCCTGTGATTGGGTGGTACATCTGGGATCCTTTTGGGAGGGCATGGTGGAAGGGAAAAGGGTATAGAGTAACCTCTGGTGATAATGTCTTGTACCCACTTGTCTGGAGTGAAATTTAGCCAGGCTTCTGGGTACAAGGACAGGCGACCCTGACCGGCTCCAGAGATGCACAGTCGGGTTCCACATCAGGAACGCTGATAGGGACGGTCACTAAAGGAATCGTGACCTCCCTGATTTTGTGGGCCTCCCCTGCCTCTAGGGCAACGTCTACCATTATTTTATCCTCCTCTGCCCTCTGAAGGAGGAATCACCCTGTGTATCCTGGAAAGGTCTCAGATTTCTTGAACCACATTTTACCGCTCTTTTGACCTTTAGGGTAAGGTCTAGAAGGAACAGTAAAACAGACTCCCACAGCAGAGTCTTTCCTTCCTGTTCACACCTGGTGAGGGTATCTTTCACCTTGGGTCCAAAAAGAGAGGATCCATCCACAGGGGCATTGGTGAATGTAGACTTGAAAGGCTCAGCAAAGTTGCACAGATGCATCCAGGAATGTCTCCTTAAGGAGACTCCTGAACCCGCCACCCTACTCGCACCATCAGCTGCGTATGAGATCAGCCGCATGGAGGAGTTAACAATGGATGTGAGAGTAGCCAACTGAGCAGACACTGTAGATGGGACTGCTTCAGTAGAGGTACCCTGAAGAGCATCTCCTAACTCCTTTAGGAGATCTCGCTGAAGTCTCGTAAAATGTGATAGATAGTTCAGCGATCGGAGTGTAAAGGCCGCTGAAGAGAAGATATGCTTCCTGTACCCATCCATCGTTCAGGATTCCTTATTGGGCGGATGGATAGAAGTCGTCTCTGCTAGCTCCTCAGTGGCCACCGCCACCACCACGGCATCGACAGGTAAGCCCTTGGATAAAACTACTTTGTCTTTAGGGGCGGAAATAAATATATTCAGCCTCCTGGGGACCGGTTCCATGGCATCAGGAGTCTGCCATGCTTTCTGATTCACAAGATCCAGCAATTCATCAAATGGAGGTCACCCATGAAGCTGGGGGTTGAGACCCGAAAGCCTTCAGGTACACTGACTCCTCATCGGATGGGGTCACAGTGGGCCAGCCACATCTCTGCCTGAGGATCTCCAAAATGTCTGCAAAGGAGACATCTTCAGAGGACGACTTAGGGGACCCCTCCAACTCGAGGTCGGTGTCAAATGTGACAAGACTCATCAGGGGAGTCAACATGCTTCCTCTTACATCTCTTCCGAGGGGGCTCCTCAGCGGGGTCCTCTGGGGAGAACTTGGAAGATCACGGGCTACCCAAATGGGGGTCCTGAGGCTGTGGGTCTCTGCCATCCTGGGGGAGAGAGGATGCTGAGACCGTAGTCAGCGCTTGAGGGAGTATAGCATCGGTACTTCTACGTGGGACGGATGAACTATCCAACATGCTCCTCATCCTCACGAAGACAGATTCCTCCAGCTTCGAAAGACACCCCGGCTCCAAAGAGAGCATAGGTGCAAGATGGCTCCAAAAGAATCGGCTCCGAGAATGATGTAGATCCCTAGCTCACTCAGGCCGATGCACCAAGAGGAAGACATGGCACTGAAGAAGTTCGGTTCCAAGTGTCCCCCTCGGGGCCGACCAAAGAGCTTCGGACCCTAGATATTTCGGACTGCACCGAGAGTGTCGGAGTGGAGCTTGGCTCAGAGACAACCACACGGGGTGCTGGAGCAGAGGACACCACTATAGTCAGTACTGGCAATACAGACTCCAAAGGCCTAATCTGGGTTGGAGGAGGAAAGAGAGCAGGATCAGTAGCAGGAGTCGACTCCGTGACCGAATGGGTCGGAGCCGATAAAAATTTTGGCAAGGCCAACGACTTGGAGTCTTAGCACCACTCTCTCGATGTCTTCTTCAGATAAGCTCCTGGAGGATCTGGAGGACAGTGTGGGAGACCTTGTTCTCTGCAATATAGGCGATTTTAGAGTAGGGGAGACTGGAGGAATGTCTGTAGACTGGCTCCGAAGAGGACTGCTAGTGATCAGCACCAAAACACGGTGCCGATACTGCAGGATCCGTGTCCAGAATCTCAATTGGCCCCGATGACTGTGGAGCCGAAGAGAGAGGCCAACTCCGATTTTGGTAACTTCTGTGGAGGTTCAGAGACAGAAGTTGAGGCTGGAGAAGGCCTTTTAGAGGTCTTGCCCTTATCCTTTCTAGAAGACTGTGACCTAGCAGAGGAGGAAGAACTGGCTAGGTCTTCCTCGAAGGAAGGTTTTAACATGCCTTTTAAAATCAGCTTATTCTTCCGTTCTTGGAATACTCTAGGGCTAAAAGAATGACAAGAGAGACAAGTTTCTTGTAGATGTATAGCCCCTAAGCAGTACACACAGACGCTATGTCCATCGGTGATGGACATTTTTTGCGAACATTTAGTACACTTTTTACACCCTGATTGTTTATGTTCTTTATGTTCCTTGGACATAATGGCAGTGGAGAAAAAAACAACACACACACACACACAACAGGAGAGGAACTAGATCCCCTAACTTAAGCAGATCTAGGCCTAACACCCACAACAAAAATAAAAAGGTTTTACTAGGTTCTCTAATTTAAACTAACCTGGTACAAGAAAGAAAAGGGAACAAACTAGCACCTCTGAGTTAAACGGTCTAGTCAAAAACACACACCCACGGGAACCACACACAAACAGAGGCCCAAGAAAATTTTAAACAGCAATAAGTTAAAGCCGGTTAAAGACACAAATCGGTAATCACAATAAGACTGTCAGCAATCAGAAAAAAAACTTCACAAGAAGCAAAAAAAAAAAAAAACCTTAATAAGCAGTAATAATAATGAACTAAATCACTTAGCCAAGGCCAACCAAAAGAAGCTTCCAACTGAAGACGCGGCAAACGAGATCTGGGGAATTTGCTCATGCAGCATGGGATATCTCCTAGCCACGAGCCAATCAGAAGTTTGCAGGCTTTCTATGCGGCTGCGTCGGAGCCGAGGATTGGCTCCGAACCCACATGTAATAATGGGAGGCAAGCTAGGACTACATAACATCTACAATTAAAGTTAAATCAATTACATGACTTGTTATGCATATTTACTTATTTAAGAAAATCATCATGCTTCCTCTTTATGTCCAATGTAGTGTACGTCATTTCTGACAAGATAGTGTTATTATACACAAGCCCAGGTTATTAAATCCTGTCTTTGATATCCAAATTCAGCAGACTGCTTCATCTTATATGATTATATATATGTCTAGATTTACTAAAACCATACGTTACATAACTAGTGTTTTTTTTTTTGTCTGTTGCTTACTTATTTGAGAGACCACAAGCTGTAATGCTTATTCTTATTAGATCCTTCCAAGCATATTTATACAGTCCATAGACTTTAAATTATAAGACCCTCCTAGTTTATTTGTTATAATTTCCATCCTTACATACATACATATCAGTACTTCAAGCACGGGCAACAATGTCCATCCAGTTTTGCCAGAAAACCATTCGCTAGTTCATGTGGTGCATTTCCAGGCTGTTTTTAAAATATCCAAACCAATATTTGTCCTGTTCGATTTTACCAGCCTGTTCCATGCAGTGGCCACTCTGCTAGTGAACCACTCAACACACCTTCCATTATTCCCACAGATATTTCCACGAAGGAGATCTGATGACTCTCCAGCACTTCCCAGAAAACCCAAACACCCCTAGAATCAGCTATCCCCATATCCCCAACACGTCCGAGGAAGCTCTCTTCCCACACCACTGCAAAGGGTACTGCACAAAACCAAGTGCTCTTTGTCTTTCACAATAATTCATACTTCCACTCTTATGCAAGTCCTTAATGTGTTTGGACCAAAATACATTTTAAATATAAAATTGCACTTTTTTTTGTAATCAAGCATCAACTTAATGAGCTAAATGAAGTGTTCGGAGACCTTCAATATGTGTACTTGTGGTTTAAAACAGCCCTTTTATTATATATATATATATATATATATATATATATATATATATATTTATATCATTTTTTTTAAACAAAAACTTCATTACCAAGAATCATCTCGGAGGCTCCTCAAAGCTGTTAAGCATTATCATCACTCTGTCTCCGTTACCATAGCAACCTGGGACAGTCCGTTTCTGTTAGTATCTGTGTACTGCATTCCAGAGGCTCATGAAGCACCTGAAGCAAAGCTTCACTTCACATCAACTTCAAGCCTAAATTCCCTCCCTTTCATCAAGCCAGGAAAGGAACGGAAAGCAAATAGATAAAAAAAAAAAAAAAAAAACTCCCAACGAGCTACCACAACAAAGGATAGCACATTCTTCCAGCCTTCCCACCTCTCAGCAGATGTATAAACAAACTATTGTCTGCCAAACTATCCCAAAACAGTTTTATCCACCCCCTTCTCCTAGATCCAGGCTAAAACACCAAATGTCTCTTCCTAATACACAAGTATCAGTAAACTTCAATCTCAAGCCGCAACCCACAGCTTCCCGGAGACTAAAACTGCAACTTATAACAGTTGCCAGACACAGCTGCACCCACACACACCATGTCGGGCTTAATCAAACAGCACTCGAAGCCATGACACCTGCCATAATTAATAACTTTTAGTTAAGTACTCACCATAACTTTAGATGTTTGGGATCCATCTCGCCTACATTCTGTACTGATGGGCTCTGAGCCGATCCCTGGGCCGCTTATGCTATAGGGCCTCTTATTGGCTGAGCTATCTTTATCCCAGGATGCACCACCACTGATCCCCCAGATCTTGTTTGTCCGCATTCATGCACACATGCACAACTTGTTTATATAACATTGTTAGATGTTTCAAGATGAAACAGGATTCGGACCTTCTGATATCCTTTGATCTCCAAGGAAGGGGGAAGGAGGGTGGGTTATTAGGAATGTAGGTGAGATGGATCCCAAACATCTAAAGTTATGGTGAGTACATAACTAAAAGATGTTATGTGATCCTATCTCTACATTCTGTACTGATGGGACAGCCCTAGCACCTAAATCCCGGGTGGCTCATTGGAAAACACTCCTGAGCACTGTGGAACCAAATGAAGCCTCTAGATGCCGCGTCCAATTTGTAGTGGGAAATAAAGGTGTGCGGGGAAGACCATGTAGCCACAGCACAAATGTCACCAATAGCAAGCTTAGAATGAAATGCTATAGAAGTAGCCATAGCCCTTGTAGAATGAGCTTTGACAGAGGTGGTAAGCTCTTTGTTAGAATAAAAATAAGCTTGAGTAATACAGTCCCTGATCCATTTGGCAATAGTGACCTTTGAGACAGCTTTGCCCAATTTATTGTCTGCAAAGGATACAAACTGATCTGTTTTCCTTGATTGTTTGGTCCTGTCTAAATAAAAACATAACTGCCTGTGGACATCTAGTGTGTGGAATATGAACTCCGCTTTGTTAAGAGTATTTTGGGAAAAAAACTGGAAGCTCTAACGATTGTTGTAACAGAAACTAGAACAAACTTTAGGGACAAAGGAAGGATTTGGCCTGAGGGATACTCTGTCTTTGTGAAAACCAAGTGGGTTTTACTGACAAAGCTTGAAGCTCTGAAACTCTTCTGGCAGAAGTAATAGCCACCAGAAAGGCTGTCTTCCATGATAGAAACTTTAGATCACATGTAGCTGCCGGTTCAAAGGGGAAAGAAGTCAAGGCACGTAACACTATATCGAGATCCCATGTAGGTGCAGGATGAGAAATCGGAGGTCTTAATAGAGCAGCACCCTTTCAAGAAGGTCTTACACAATCTGTTGCTCATTAAAGGTGGGTCTATCGATTGGTGAAAATTAGAAATTGCTGCCAATTGTACCTTGATGGTAGAAACTGAAGAGCCTTGATTGAAAAGAGAAATTAAAAATTTTAGTACTTCCGCCACAGGAATAGAAATGGGGTCCAGGCCCTGGAGTTGAGCCCAAATAGCAAATCTTTTCCATTTGCTAGAATACAGTTTCTTTGTAGCAGACTTATGGGCCGAAGACAATATGTGTACAACATCTGGATCCAATGTACGACTCCTAACTATAGTCGGAAGAGGAGGAGCCAAGCCGTCAATTTTAAGGTGTGTAGGGACTGGTGGAATAGTCCCGACTGATGAACCAGTAGGTCTGGGACCTGATCCAGGAACCATGGACCTTCCAGAGCATATTTCCGAAGATAAGGAAACCATACTTGACGGGGCCAGTAAGGAGCAATTAAGATCATTTTTCTCCCCAAGAGAGATGCCTTTTGAATTACCCTGGGAAGGAGAGGAACTGGAGGGAAGGCATAAAGCAAGCCGGTGGGCCAAGGACCGACCAGCGCGTCCATGGGGCTCTTCCCGGAGCCGGGGTTAGGGAGAAGAATTCTTTGCACTTCGCATTCAGAGCAGTCGCGAATAGGTCGCAACAAGGAACTCCCCATTTGTTGAAAATCTGACTTGCCACTGTCATATTCAGAGACCATTCGTGGGGAGAGAGGATGGTTCTGCTCAATCTGTCGGCTATCACATTGGACTTGCCTGGTATGTGAGTAGCCACTAGGAAGCGTTTGGTCGAGACTGCCCATTCCCAAACTCTCATGGCTTTTCTGCAAAGAGGGTAGGATCTGGTCCCTCCCTGTTTGTTCAGGTACCAGACAACTGACATGTTGTCTGAGTGAACAGCAATTACGCCCTGAGGGAGATAATCGTGAAGAGCTTGAAGGGCTTGAAGAGACAGAAGTACTGCCCTCATTTCTAAGATGTTCATATGAAGTAAAGTCTCTTTCGGGTGCCATTTGCCTTGGACTGACCTGCCCAGGGAATGCCCCCCCACCCCATCTGGGAGGCGTCCGTGGTCAAAGTGGCCGCCGGAGGTAGAACAAAGGGTCATCCCTGATCCAGATTGGAGGGCACTAGCCACCAGCGAAGGTCCCGTTTGCATGTTTCCGTGATCCATATGAGGTGACTGAGAGGGAGTTCCTGAAAGGACCACTGAGCTGAAAGAAGCCATTGGAGAATTCTCATGTGCAACCTTGCCAAGGGGACTAGAAGAACCGTGGCGGACATAGATCCCAATAGCTGCAGGACCATCCTGGCTGGGGCTTTGGACCTGGGAAGTAAGGCTCGAACTTGAGTCTGTATGGTTTGAATTCTGTCTGTAGGTAGATAGACCCACATTTGGTTTGAGTCTATCTCTACCCCTATGAATCTTATTCGTTGAGATGGCAGCAACACAGACTTTGTCCAATTGAAGGTGATTCCAAGGGAGTTGCCCAGTGATACAGTGGCTTGTAGGCTCCGCAGGTAGTAGATGCTTGGAGCTGGGAGTTAGGAGGCAGTCGCCTAGATACGGAAACACCTGGAATCCTAGACTTCTCAGGTGAGCAGTCACGACTGCCAAGCACTTGGTGAACACCCTGGGGGCTGTGGTGAGACCAAAGGGCAGCGGAACTGAAAATGACTGCCTCCTAGGCTGAAGCGCAGATGTGTCCTGGACTCTTGATGTACCTTGATATGGTATTATGCGTCCTTGACATCTATTGAGGAGATGCAAACACCTTCTCCAGCAATGGGAGAATGGTTTGTAGGGTGACCATCCGGAACTTGGACTTTTTGACTGAAAGGTTGAGGATGCTGAGGTCCAAAATGGGCCTCAAGTCCCCGGTCTTTTTTGGCACCAAAAATAATCTTGAGTAAGTCCCTAATCCGATCTGGTCTACGGGGACCGGTTGGATGACTCCTTTTTGCAGCAGCTTTAAAGCTTCTGAGGCTGCAGTATCCCGCTGACTGGGTGGCAGGTCCGGGATTTTTTTGGACTGAAAGGGGGGATGAGAGAATGGGATAGAGTAACCTCCGCACCCATCGGTCCTGAGTGATACCTTCCCAGGCTTTTAGGTGCTTCGAGAATGACCCCGACTGGCTCCGAGCAGCACAGCCGGGCAATCCCTCAGGGACTATGAAAGGCTGAAGAGCCACGAAAGGACTCGCGGTCTCCAGTGTTGCGAGGGCCTCTGCCGCCTCTGGGACGAAGAATTTCCCCTCCTCTGCCTCTGGAAGGGGAATCCTCCTGCTGCGAGGGTAAGGCTTCTGAGATCTATGGAACCACATCTTCCCTCCTCTTTTAGCCTTGGGATAAGGCCGAAGGGAGTGGAAAATCATGCCCCCAGTCAGAGTCTTACCCTCCTGTTCACAGCGGGTTAGTGTGTCCTTACCTTGGGTCCAAACAGGGAGGACCCATCAAAAAAGGAAGACTTAAAGGCCTCCATGACACAGGCGGAGCCAGGCTTGTCTCCGTGAGCAATGCCTGTACTCTACATTCCCCCGCATAAGAAATGAGCCTCATGGACGAGTTCGAAATGGACGACATTGTAGCCAGCTGAGAGCCAACCGTCTGGGCCAGCTCCTCAGGCAGGTTACCCAAGAGGGCATCGGATAGCTCCTTAATCAGATCCCTCTGAAATCTGGTAAAGTGGTAGTTTAAGGACCTCAATGTAAAGGCTGCTTAACTGAGGGTGCGCTTTCCGTACCGATCCATGCTCCTAGACTCCTTATTAGGAGGATGGACGGACGTCGAAGCCTCTGCTACATCTTGCTGGGTAGCAGATGCCACCACCAAAGCATCTACAGCAACACCTTTAGTTAAAAACTCTTTTCAGGGGTGCCGAGGAACTTGTTCGACGAGCAGGCACCGGTTCCACAGAGTCTGGGTGTTCCCACGCCCTTCGACAGATCAAATCCAAGAGCTCATCGAAGGGCGGAGACCCCCAGGAGGCGGAGGGCTGAGCCCTGAAGGCCTTCAGGAACACTGACTCATCAGCAGAGGGAGGTTTGGACTGCCAGCCGCCTCGTTGTTTTAGGGCTTCCAGGATGTCCGAAAAGGAGACATCATCCGAGGACGACTTTGGGGACCCCTCTACATCATCGAGATCAGTGTCTGATGTCAGAGACTCATCAGGGGAGTCAACGTGCTTCCTCTTGCGATCTCTTCCTGGGGGGTTCTTCCAAAGAGGCTTCAGAAGGACCTCCAGGAGGGGGAGAAACCCCAGCGGGGGTAACCTGAGACCCAGGGGCTCCGCTGTCTAAGGACAGGGGAACTGCCAAAGACCCAGTCTCCGTATGCAGGGATGGCGCTGGGGAAACCGTGGAGGTAGCCAAGGAAGATTTGGCTAATGCACTCCTCATAGCCCTGAAGGCGGGACCACCAGAATCCTGGGAGGGTCCCACCTCCGGGAGACCTGGGACTGA
Organism: Protopterus annectens; assembly: GCF_019279795.1. Classification (NCBI taxonomy): domain Eukaryota; kingdom Metazoa; phylum Chordata; order Ceratodontiformes; family Protopteridae; genus Protopterus; species Protopterus annectens. The sequence goes on along the minus strand of NC_056747.1, from coordinate 1,198,777,389 downwards.
AAGCACCAATCCCGAAGCCTTCCCCCCCAGGGCCGAAGGAGGAAGTCCGTGTACTGAACTCCAACCCAAGAGCCGGAGTTGGAGCAAGGGTAAAACCTCCACCGGTTCCATCAGTGGCTGTTGGAGGAGGAACCACCGTGGGGAGGGACCATCATGGGCTGGAGCCGAAACTAGCTTTTGGAACACCGGAGACTGGAAGAGTCTAAGGAGCACCCTGTCGATGTCCGAATCAGACATCTTGGATGATCTAGAGGATATGGATCGGGCCCGAACCGATTTCTCCATCGGCTCCAAAGGGCTCTGGGACCGCTCGAATGGACTCTACCACTATCGGCGGAGATCTCAAGGTAATTTCCTCAGTGCCGATAAGGACTTCGCCCGGGAAGAGTCTGAGCCAATATCAGTGGAGCCGATGAGGGTGACCCGCCCGACGCCTCCAGTCCTCTGCTCCGAAACCAGAGGGGTCGAGGCTGGAGGCATCGAGGCAGACCATTGTCCGTGGAGCCGATGGAGAAGTCTGCTTAAATCTTTTTGCAGTCGGTTCCGACTGACTGGTCGGAGCAGACGCTTTCTTCTTTTTGGAAGGAGAAGGAGAGGACGATAAAGCCTCCTCGAAGGATGGCTTGATTAACCCCTTGAGGATTAATTTGTTCTTCCTCTCCTGGAGGACTCTTGATGAGAAAGCGTGGCACACACTACACGACTCTTGTAGGTGCTTGGCACCTAAGCAATAGACGCACGAGGAGTGGTCGTCCATTATGGACATTTTGAAACCACACCTCGTGCATTTCTTAAACCCGGAGGGTTTGTGTTCTTTAGACATAGCCAAAGTCAAACAGTTGTCTACAAACAATCAAAAAAGAAGGGTTACAGCAAGTAACAAAATCCCTACTTTAATATTTTAAAGTTAAAAAATAATTTTTTTTTTTTGTTTTTTTTTTTTTTTTTTTTTTTTAAATACAGTAAGAAACAATTTTCTATGGAAGAAGATAGATAGAGAGGGTCAAGACCCTCTAACTTAAACGGGTACTTGACCCACACACAAAACCAAGGTAGTAGAAACAACAGGGGAAGGCCCCTCTAAGTTAAACGGGAAACCTTCCCTGACAGGAAAAAACACTAAATCCTCTACCAAAACTACCAATACACGTTCGTACAACAAAATAGCAACAATAGCTGTTAAAACAGCTTTTGGGTTTAAATTAAGCAAATTTCTGACAGGAAAAAGCCTAAATAAATAGTACTTAGCCCAGCCAAGTTGAGACCACGTCTAAGCTTTGTAAGCGGCAAACGAGATCTGGGGGATCAGTGGTGGTGCATCCTGGGATAAAGATAGCTCAGCCAATAAGAGGCCTCGCTCTATAGCATAAGCGTGCCGAGTCGGAGCCGAGGGATCGGCTCCGAGCCCATCAGTACAGAATGTAGGCGAGATAGGATCACATAACATCTATGTTTAGACAGAATGACATTTGTACTAGCTGCCAGACATGGCTGCATCCACGCACACCATATCAAGATTGATCAAACAGCGCACAAAGCTATGATACCTGCCATAACTGATATTAACTATGTTTAGACAGAAAAATATATATGTACAATTTAAAAACATAACATAAAACAAAACATAAAACATTTATACATGAGTGCATTTGATATACATCCCTTTGGTGGCTGCTATTAGGTTATATGTTGATACTTCTTGTATTACAATTTTATAAGTATTTCTACACTAATATGAATATTCCTTTAAGGGGGCGTAACTTGAATCATTTTATTAATTAACTATGGTATATAAGATGTATTGTAATTGGTGTTATTTTCCTGATGAAGTTATGTGGTTCAGGATGAAAGCGCTTACCAGCTTTCTACTTGATGTGAATAAGACTTTGTTTCTTACCCAGTGGATTATTTGCTCTTTACCATCAGGTACGAAGGTACATTTTTAAACAAGGTACGAAAGTACAACTGGGTTTCTTTGATTCCTCAGCTGCTTTTTGTGTTTTTTGCAACAGTTTCGCTTTGTGACTTGATCGGTTTTGTTTGTGATGGCATCCGAGGAAATCTTGAATGACTCAGTGGAGCTGACAACCAAAAGCCTGCTACAGCGAGCCGTGGTGGATTTAACTAATTTAGTGCATAATCTCTCATACAAGGTTGATTGTTTTTTGGCTACGCCTCCCCGATGATGTAAGATGCCATTCCTACATGACGAGTGAAGGGAATATAGCATCTTCTAGGTTGCAGAATACTTTAAGGGATTGTAATTTGCATTCCCATTCGCAACAAGCATCTACTAGTGGGAAAGGACCAACGGAGTCCATTCCCTTGGATTCTACATGCAGCAGCTCTATTCCGTGGGGTCAGCGATCCATGCAAGGGGAATCAGTTGGATTTACTTCTGTTGGAGCTCCATTATTGAAAGACTGGCTTACAACTACTGTAACACTCAATAGTGGGCAGCCTTCTAGGACTGGTTCCGGTGAAGTTTACATTACTTACTGGAAGAATGTGACTACTTATTAACTGATTTAAAACGCCTGCAATTAGACAATGTGTATTTTCATTAATACATAAAAGAAAAAGGTGGTGCCAAAGGGCTTAAGGATGTGGCGCTGCCCGAACGGTTTAAAAGCTGATTCTGTTTTTTTCAAGGAATTAACTGCCAAGTTTGATCAACATGGATTTGACTATATGAATTTAGTAATAAAGCATAACATTTTTAATTGATGAATTCAGTCGGTTACTGAATTAGATAATGTTATATGTACTCAAACATTACAATGATTTTAAAAATGAACACATTAAAATGTATGAAAATATTGATCAGTTAGCTAGTAATATTAAAGTAAGAAAGTTGAAAAAATTAGACGGGGATAAAAATGAATATAGTAAGTGTCTAGCGTACACTAACCCCCCACCCTCACAAGAATGGGGTAATAAGTTTAATGTAATTGATATGGCTGATAATGGTGCTTCTAATCATTACTCCCACATAGATCAAGAGCAGCATTTTTTAGACTAAGAAGAGTACCCCCAATTAAGGCGCTCAGAGCATATGAAGAAGAGGATAGGCCCACTAGAAAAGGAGAGTCACCCTGTTCCCCAGTTTCAGAGCAACCCTTGGCAGAGGGGGGGAAAGAGTGTGAGGGGGAGGAACACCTACAGCAGAGGATGGAACAACAGGAAGTAGACATACTGGAGTTTCAAGATGAAAATGTAGAATGGCTTGAGATACCAGCAGGACATCAGGACCATTTATTACCTGAATGTTTAATTCTATCTAATACTGCTGGAGATTTTAAGGTTTATAATTTTTCTGAGATTAAGTACTAGTCACTGTGAAGTGTTTTCAAAGGGTTTGGGTTTTGTACCCTGGCAACGTAGTGACATAGGTAACATTTTAATGGACTTGAAACTATTCACCCGCAAGCTGAATTTTAGAATATTGTTTCAAAATTCTGTCACTAATCAGACAATTAATTCTTTGGCAACTTCTAGTACCTACAATCCACCATTGCATCCTATGGTACTATTATTTGAAAGGATGTGTGAAATTGATATTAGGAATACACTGTCGCAACATAGAAGTATTGATCATCATCATCTTCTTTCGGCTGTTCCCACTAGGGGTCGCCATAGCGAATCATCTGTTTCCATTTCTTCCTGTCCTCTGCATCATGCTCTTTCAAACCAACCGCCTGCATATCCTCTCTCACCACATCCATAAACCTTATCTTAGGCCTTCCTCTTTTCCTCTTACCTGGCAGCTCCATCCTTAGCATCCTTTTCCCAATATACCCAGCATCCCTCCTCAGCACATGTCCAAACCAATGCAATCTCACCTCTCTTGCTTTGTCTCCAAACTGCCCAACCTGAGCTGATCCTCTAATATACTGATTCCTAATCCTGTCCATCCTAGTCACACCCAGTGCAAATCTTAACATCTTTAACTCTGCCATTGATGAGACCACAAAAAAGGAAGTAGATACTATTAGAGAGATTAATATGTTTTTAGATAAAATAAGAATTTTGAAACCTGATAAAGGGGGTGGAACTGTTCTAATGAATATAGAAGATTATAATAAGAAATGTTATTTTGAACGGTAAAGGGTATTTAAAATCATCCCTTAATGAATTAAATGGAGCATACCGCAAGATTAATAATGAATTACAATATTTATTTATAGAGGGTACAATATCAATTGATACACTAAACTATCTTTCGGTTACACATTCAAGAGTTCCCATTATGTTTGGTTTACCGAAACTACACAAAGACTTGGCACAGCCCCCCCATGCTCCCAATAGTAGATTCTAAAGGGTCCATTACACAACCCCTAGCAAAATACCTTGACTCTAAGCTTAAACATTTGATATGTAGCGAGACACATATGTAAGGATTCATGGAGCTTTTTAAGATCAGTTAGTAATATTCCATTTAAGGAATCTTACATATTTCTTACTATTGACATAAAAGACCTTTATTCCATCATTCCTCATAATGTAGGTCTTGAATGGTTTACAGAGTTTCTGTATGATAAAAAAAGTTTAACATTCTGAGGTTTTATTATACAGTCAACTTATGGAAATGGTATTGAGAAATAATTTCATCTTATTTAACAATGAGATTTTCTTACAGCAAGAAGGGGTTGCTATGGGCTCAGCATGTGGGGGCTTGTTTGCCAATATTGTAATAATGCAATGGGAGAGAAAATACCTATTTCCCTGTAATTTCTTCACTTATATCAAAAATTATTGTTGTTTTTTGGATGACATTTTTGTGATTTGGGATGGACAGTTTGAAATGATTACGGAGTTCATGGATTACATTGGGTCCACTACACAGTTCCTGGAATTTACTTGGAATGCTAATTTACATGAAATTTCTTACTTAGACATTTTATTATGTAATGATTATGAAAATAAGAGATTTTTATCCAAGATTCATAGAAAAATTACATATTCGAACTCATTACTACATTATAGTAGCATCCATCCACATAAACAGAAGAAAGCCATAGTTAAGGGGCAATTAGTTCGAGCAGCTCGGACGGTATCAAATATGGATGGACTTCCTTGATGAATGTGATTGAAAAATATGTTTCTAAGAAGGGCTTACCCAACAAAGTTGGTCAATGATATCATTATTGAAGTAGTGAACAAAAGAGAAAAGAATTTTTATTCACCCCTGTTAACTGATGAGCATATACAGGATCAAACGGTGATAGATGGACCTATTATGATGGAAGATAGAAATGCAAGAAATTACAGTACGTCCTTTATATCTAATTTTACTATTGATCGTATGGTTATAAAGAATGTCCTAGTGAAGAATTGGATTATTTTGAAACAGGAGAAGAACTTGAGACAATTCATAGACGTGAGCCCAATAATGGTATTTAGGAGGGGAAGGAGTCTAAAAAACTCCTTCGAAAGGTTTAATAGTGGAGCAACGAAAAGGAGTGGATATATGAGTAAATGTGGCATGTGCCATTTTTGTAAATACATAAAGGAAGGAGATGTGCTCCAAATTAATAAGAGGAATTTTAGGATTAAAGATAAATTCAATTGTAATTCAGAAAGAGTAGTGTACTGTGCAACCTGTGATTCATGCTATTACACAGGTAAGACAGACAGAAAATTAAAAAATCGTATTTATGAACATCTATATGACATCCGTAAAAGAAAGGATACGAATGCCCTAAGCAAACATGCGACAGAAATGAGGGGCACTTTTTTGTATTAGATTGCATATGCATTGATATTAGAGGGGGTGCTTAGTCATTACTTCTGGAGAGAAGGGAACTGTATTGGCAACTTTTTTTAGATGTTATTATTGGCCTGGTTTCAATGAAAGTATTGCCATTAGCTCTCTTCTAAGAATTAGAGCCCTAATGAGATAACACCCTGTATCATATGCATCTATACATTTTAAATGAAGTATTGTTATATAGTTATTAACTTTTTGTACGTGTATATATGACTATTTTACCTAATATTTATAGATTTGCACATGTATGTTTTTTAATTTTTTTATATTTTACATAAAGTATTTAAGTCATATTTATTTTATTGTAATAACAATATTCTATTACCTTAGGTTTTTAAATTGTACATATATACATGAGTGCATTTGATATGCATTCCTTTGGTGGTTGCTATTAGGTTATATGTTGATACCTCTTGTATTACAATTTTATAAGTATTTCTACACTAATATGAATATTCCTTTAAGGGGGCGTAACTTGAATCATTTTATTAATTAACTATGGTCTATAAGATGTATCGTAATTGGTGTTATTTGTCTGATGAAGTTCTGTGGTTCAGGACGAAAGCGCTTACCAGCTTTCTACTTGATGTGAATAAAACTTTGTTTCTTACCCAGTGGATTATTTGCTCTTTAATATCTGGTACGAAGGTACATTTTCAAACAAGGTACGAAAGTACAACTGGGTTTCGCTGATTCCTCAGCTGCTTTTTGTGTTTTTGCAACAGTTTCACTTTGTGACTTGATTGGAGTATTTGTTGAGTTGAAGCAGGTTTCCTCAGTGCTCTACGTGCCCTTTCAATTCCAAATGAAAGTCCCTCTTTCAAGTCTAAAAATTCAGGATAAAGAAGTTATGTACCTACCATAACGTTCCATGTTAGTTGTCTTCGTCTTGCCTTCCTTCTTGCCGTTTGGGTTTGGAGCCGATCCTCTGCTCCGACTCAGCCATCTTCTAAAGCTCGAGAGCAGTTTACTGGCTCGAGGCCACCCCTTATCCCAGAATGCCCAGTGTCAGCTACCCAGATCTCGTTTGTGATAGCGCACACTAGACATAAGTAGAGTAACCAGTTACCTAAAAACTGGTTGTCCAATACACCTAAACAAGGAAAGAGTCATAAATTACCTGGCATGTGAAGTAATAAAAGATACTCGACCAGTGAAAAACAAAAAGGAACTCCTTGAAGGAGGGAGGCTCGCAAGAAGGAAGGCAAGATGAAGACAACTAACATGAACATTACGGTAGGTATATAACTTCTTTATGTTAAGTTTTCCATCTCTCCTTCGTTCTTGCTGTTTGGAACAGCGTTCCTAGCACCTAAAATCCCGGGTGGCTCATTGGAACAGACTCTTCAGAACAGTAGAACAAAGGAAGCTCTGCTCCGGGAGACCATATCCACCTTGTAATGAGAGATAAAAGTGTGAGGGTTTGCCCAAGTGGCAGCTGCACAGATTGAGTCTATGGGCAACCTAGACTGAAAAGCTACAGAGGTGGCTAATGCTCTAGTAGAATGACCTTTTAGTTTAACCGGTAGCTCTTTATTTCGTAACTGATAAAGGCAATAGTATCAGATAACCATCTGGATAAGGTCACCTTAGAAACTGGACGGCCTTGTTTGTTGAAATCATAAGAAAGAAATAACTGGTCTGACTTTCTTAGCTCCTTAGTTCTATGGAGGTAAAAATGCAATTGTCTTTGCACATCCAGTTGGTGGAGCTTGTATTCTGCCTTGTTGCTGTGATTGGGAAAGAAAACTGGGAGATCTATGGATTGATTTAAATTGTTCTCATAGCAGACTTTAGGAATAAAGGATGGATTGGTCCTCAGAGAAACTCTGTCCTTGTGGAACACCAGGTAAGGAGGAAGAACACATAGTGCTTGAAGTTCTGAGACATGTCTAGCTGAAGTGATAGCAACCAGAAAAAGTGTCTTCCAAGAAAGAAATTTCAAGAAACATGAAGCTGCCAGTTCAAAGGGAGGCAAAATTAAGGAAGCTACAACCAAATTGAGATCCCAAGGAGGAGGATCTCTAACTGGGGGGGGGGGTCTAAGAAGAGATGTTTCTCTCAAAGGCCTTGCAGAGCTTATGAGACATTATGCTAGAGAGTTAAACGTACCAATATGAAAATTAGAAATGGCAGCTAGCTGTACTCTAATGGTAGCGGAAGCCGCACCAGACAGAGAGTTGTGCTAGAAATTCAAGAATTTCATGGACTGGAGCTGAGAAAGGATCCAAATTTCTAGATTCTGCCCAGTAAGAAAACCGTATCCATTTACTAGCATACGTTTTCCTCGTTGTAGACTTATGTGAGGAAACAATATCACGGACTGCTGGGGAGATACTGGAAAGCCTGGCTAAGGTTGGAAGTGGAGTAACCAAGCTGTGAGCTGGAGAGTTTGAAGGGATTGGTGCAACACAGCTGAATGATGAATCAGAAGATCTGGAACTGGGTCCAGAATCCACAGTTGATTCAGAAGGTGAAGGTGCAGGAAGGAAACCATATCTGTCAAGGCCAATATGGAGCAATGAAGATCACTTTGCAACCCAACGATTTTGCTTTCTGTATGAGTATTGGTATTGGGGGAAAAGGGGGAAAAGCGTAAAGGAGTCCCTGAGGCCAATCGTGGACTAGAGCATCTCTGGGTATATGATCTGGAACAGGAAGTAGGGAGAAGCAGCTGCTCTTGTTCTTGAGAAGGAGTGGCAAATAGGTTGCAACCAACAAGGCTGTCCCCATTTGTGGAAGATAAGATCCGCAACTTCCTGAATGAGACCACTTGTGAGGCAGCTCTGCTGAGCCTGTCCGCTATGATGTTGGATTTCCCAGGGATGTGCGTTGCTATCAGAAAACATTGGGAGGAAATCGCCCATTGCCACAGTCTGAGTGCTTCTTGACACAAGGGGTAAGACCTGGTCCCACCCTGTTTGTTGATGTACCACACCACTGACATGTTGTCCGTTTGGATTGCAATGGTCCTGGAAGAAAGAAAGTCTGAAGGGCTTGCAATGCTAGGAGCACCGCTCTCATTTCTAGGACACTTGATATGCAGATGGTACTCGTAAGGTTGCTATATGCCTTGGACTGCCCTGCCTAGATAATGCCCCCCCCCCACCCTATCAGGGAGGCGTCCATGGTCACTGTGACTTCCAGAGGGGGTTGTATGAAAGGTCTGCCCTGAATTACGAGTGGGGAGACCATCCACCAAGAAAGGTGTCTTTTGCATGTTTCTGTGATCAGGATCATGAGACACATGGGTAGCTCCTGGAAATACAACTACGTGAAAAGAAGCCACTGAAGGATTCTTATGTGGAAATGCGCTAATGAGAAAAGAAGAATGGCAGCTGCCATGGAGCCTAGAGCTTGGAGGACATATCTGACTTGAATCCTTTTGCTCTGCATTAGAATTAACACTTGCTGACGAATAGTGTAAACTCTTTCCTGTGGTAGTCTTGCAAACATTTCTTTTGTGTTTAATTCTGCTCCTATGTATGCGATAGACTGACAGGGCAACAAGGCAGATTTTTCAAACTTTACTGTAATGCCTAGCTGAGTGCATGATGTGATTGTATAATCCCGTGCTTCTAAGAGTTGATGCCTGGTGGTAGCAGTCAGGAGCCAGTCGTCTTAGATAGGGAAACACCTGGAATCCTAGACGCCTCAAGTGAGCCGTGACTACTGCCATACACTTGGTGAACACCCTGGGGGATGAGGTGAGACCAAAGGGCAGAGCTCTGAACTGGTAATGACTGGCGCCTACTCAGAAGCGAAGAAATCTCCTGGAGCGTCTGTCCATCTTGATACGGTAGTACGCATCCTGAAGATCTATCGAGCACATCCTATTGCCCTGACCCAGAAAAGGGAAAATGGACTGCAGTGTCACCATCCGGAGCTTTTCTTTTTTTTTACAGATTTGTTCAATCTGCTGAGATCCAGTATTGGTCTCCAGTCCCCTGTCTTTTTTTGGTACTAAAAAGAATCTTGAGTAAGTTCTGGATCCTAGTTGGTCTGCGAGGACTTCTTGAATGGCTCTTTTTTCTAGCAGTCTTGAAACTTCTGTCACTGCTTGATCCCGTAGATTGGGTGGAACATCTGGGATGGGCTTTTTTGATTCTATGGGGGATTGATGGAAGGGAATTTTATAACCTCCGGATATAATGGATAATACCCATCGGTCTCGTTATATTTTGCTAGGCTTTTGGGTACAGCGAAAGTCTTCACCTGACTGCCACCAGAGGTGAGCAGTCGGGCAACCCTTCAGGGATGCTGGAAGGGCTTGGCAGAGAAGGTTTCTCTGTCACCCTGGTTTTGCAGTCCCCCTCTGCCACGAGGGTGGCATCTGTTATTGTTGTTTCCTCCTCTGCCCCTGGGGGAAAAAAAATCACCACGTGTGTCAGGCAAGGGTCCCTAGGATTTTCAGAACCACATCTTTTTGCTCTTCTGACCCTTGGGATAAGGTCTGGAAGGGATGGAAAAATGGACTTCCACAGCAGTGAGAGTCTTGCCTTCCTGCTCACACCTGGTCAACGTGTCTTTCACCTGAGGCCCAAAGAGAAAGGAGCCATCGAAGGGAGTATTGGTGAAGGACGCTCGAAACGGTTCCGCAAAGTGACAGCTGCATCCAAGCATGTCTCCTGAGAGCCACACCTGTCCCTGCGGCTCTGCTCGCTCCATCGGCTGCATAGGAAATCAGCCTCATGGAGGAGTTGACTATGGAATTAAGAGTCGCAAGCTGAGAAGCTAATTTGGCTGTTACTCCCTCAACTGTAGGATCTTGAAGAGCATCTCCAAGCTCTTTCAGGAGATCCCTTTGAAGACGTGTAAAATGGCATAGATAGTTCAGGGACCTCATTGAAAAGGTCGCTGAAGCAAACATTCGCTTTCCATATCTGTCCATCGCCCAAGACTCTGTTTGGAGGATGAACAGATGAAGAGGTTTCTGCTAACTCTTTCTTGGTGGCTGCTGCTACCACCATGGCATCAACGGGCACACCTTTGGAGAGGAATTGTTTGACCTAGGGGGCTGTAATAAATTTGTTTGGTCTCCTCAGAGAAGGTTCCACAGAATCTGGAGCTGACCAAGCCTTTCGAGCCACTACAGACATGAGTGGATCCAAAGGTGGAGATACCCAGGAGGTGAAAGGTCAGGAACCGAATGCGTCCAGGTATACAGACATCCTCAGTAGGGGCTAGGGAAGTCCAGTCCCTCCTCTAAGCATTTCAAGGATGTCCGAAAAGGAAACATCTTCAGAGGGGGACCCTTCCGATTAATCCATGTCTGTATCTGAGGTGACAGACACAAGGGAGTCTATGTGCTTCCTCTTGCACATCTTCTTCTGGGGGGGCTCTTCCAAGAGATCAGGGGAGGCTTTGGAAGAAGAGGGATCACCCGATGGGGTGTCCTGGGGCATAGGTTCCATACGCTTGGGGTCTGGAGGAGTAGAGGTTGGAACAGACACCACGGGGGGGAGGAGCCGATGGAGCTGGCAGTAGAGCTGTTTCGCGGGACAGCACACTCCGCATGTCCTCGAAGGCGTCCCGACCTCTAGGCAGAGAAAGCTCCTGCTCCGAAGAAAATATGGGCAGCCCGTATCAGTAGCCTGGATGTCGATTTCTCTAGTGAGTGTGAGTTACTAACCAACATGTTCACACATAGAGGGTACCCTTTGCAACTATTGAATGCTTTAGTTAAAGTCAGTGATAAAAGGAGTAGAGGTATATACCAACCCATTTTGAGTAAACTAGCTCATGGCGAGTGTCATACAATGTCTAACCCCACCTCTAATGTTGTCAACAATGGCCATGACCTAGCACTGACTACCAATCCTAGGTTAATCCTTACCTACTACACTAATGGTCATTTTTTAATAGACATTATTAAGAAAAATTGGTGCATATTTAACAACAATGCCAACACGAGCAGTAAGGTAGGATGTCACCCGGAAATAACTTTTAGGAGAGGTAGGAATATGAAAACACTACTTGAAGGTACTAGTAGTAGTTTTACAAGAACACCAGGCATGTATAAATGCCAAAATTGTAATTATTGTAAATATATTAATGAGTCCAACAGATTCTTTATCAATAACAATTGTTTTGAAATGCGTTGCAGAGCGAATTGTAACACTGGTATGGTTGTATATTTGGCCCAATGCCAGAAGTGTTCAGGATTCTATGTTGGGAAGACTGAACGTAAGTTACGAGAACGCATCTACGAACATCAATACGCAATGAGAAAGAGGAAACAAGAAAACGCATTAGCCAAACATATAATTAACTTTAGTGACCACTCTTTCAAATTTATGGTCATTGACCAAGTTTTAGAAAACAAAAGAGGTGCCCCCCTCTAAACTGCTACTTGAAGAACTTGAACTTAAATGGCAGATTAGACTGAATGCTTATGCCCATCCAGGATTAAATGACAGTTGCTCTATTAGTTGCTTATTAAAATTAAAGAGCCTTACAAGATAGGATAGCTAGTATGGAATTCCTATTTTTTAATCTATTTTTAACTTATTTGTCATCTTGTTTGGTAATATGGGTACTTAGTTACCCATTAGGCTGTTTTTAGTTACTGGTGACTTAATACTGTTTTTATACTTGTACTTTTATGCACGTGAATGGGAAGTATCAGTATTAGTAGTTAGTATAATTATCACTATATAAGAGCTCACGAATAGTTTATATGGGCAATCTGACATGTATACACATTATGGACAGTATTTATATTTATGGACACTATTTACCATGTGCATGATTAATTTATTATTAATTTTACCTGGAATTAAATATACTTCTATAGTTATTTAATTTATTATTTTTAAATTCCTGTATAGAAGTGTATGTACATGAATTACACCATACTTTGTTTTGGTATAATTTCATACATTCCAAATATCTATACAACTTGTATGCATTTCGAACTAATGTAGAGCTTTGTGGGGTTATGTATTTATGTTTAGTCAAAACTAGTCTCTTTTAAATACTTGAATTAATCAATTTAGGTTGTAATTGGTTAATTGGTAGTTTGGTGATGTCATTTTAGCTATAAATTCACACCAGTACTTTTTATACTTTGTCTGATGAAGTCTGCTTTTTGAGCAGACGAAAAGCGCTTTACGTGTATTAAAGTTCAGTTTCCTGTGGCGTTTTTGTCTTCTTGGCGAAAGTTGTACTGCTCCTGGTTCCATTTTTGTTTTTGGCTGTAATAAATTTGTTTGGTCTCCTCAGAGAAGGTTCCACAGAATCTGGAGCTGACCAAGCCTTTCGAGCCACTACAGACATGAGTGGATCCAAAGGTGGAGATACCCAGGAGGTGAAAGGTCGGGAACCGAATGCGTCCAGGTATACAGACATCCTCGGTAGGGGCTAGGGAAGTCCAGTCCCTCCTCTAAGCATTTCAAGGATGTCCGAAAAGGGAACATCTTCAGAGGGGGACCCTTCCGATTAATCCATGTCTGTATCTGAGGTGACAGACTCAGGGGAGTCTATGTGCTTCCTCTTGCACATCTTCTTCCGGGAAGGCTCTTCCAAGTGATCAGGGGAGGCTTTGGAAAAAGAGGGATCACCCGATGGGGTGTCCTGGGGCATAGGTTCCCTACGCTTGGGGTCTGGAGGAGTAGAGGTTGGAACAGACACCACGGGGGGGAGGAGCCGATGGAGCTGGCAGTAGAGCTGTTTCGGGGGACAGCACACTCCGCATGACCTCAAAGGCGTCCCGACCTCTAGGCAGAGAAAGCTCCTGCTCCGAAGAAAAAGGAGGCCTTCTCCACGTCAAGGGTGACTGCTCCAAGGCCGATGTTGGAGCCGAGCACACCTGCGCCTAAGCTCCGACGGGGAGAACGTGGTCGGACAAGGGTCCGATGCCACTCCCCCCTCGGAGCCTATAAGAGAGCCCCGGGCACCCAGATCCCTCGACAGACAGTACAATCAAGGTAACTGGGGCAGACGTTGAACCGAAGGAGAGATTATGATAGTCGCTGACGGTTCTACTACCTGCGGATCCATGGTCTCCGGCACAGAGCTAAATGTAGTCGGAGGAACAGAAATAGAGGCGGTTAGAGCAGATACCTGTTGAGGTGGGCTGGACAGTAATTTTGCCAGTGCCTGTGACTTAAGCAACTTACTTACTACTCTTTCCACATCATATGATCCGATAATACAGTCGTTCGGAGTGGGAAGAATGATGGCGACGTTCACTCTGTAACAATGGTGACTGAGGTGCAGAGTGGATGGACTCCAAAGACGGAGATCTCAGTCTCATATGGCTCCGAGACGACTCCGAAATAGCAGATGGAGCCGGAGGAATTGTTGCCTTGTCGGTGCCAGCCGGCACCGACATACTTGGTTGGTCAAGTAAAGGAGTCTGCTCCGAAGGTGGAGCCGACAAGCTTGACAGACTTAGGGGATTTCGCTGGCTGAGTACTTTTAGCTGGAGAGTCCTGAGGCTTCAATAATCCCTGAAGGATTAACTTGTTTTTGCGCTCCTGCAGGACCCCTTGGACTAAAAGCGTGACATATAGAACAGGAGTCCTGCAGGTGAACAGTGCCCAAACAATATACACAACTAGTGTGCCATCTGTCAGAGACATTTTCTGACAGCATGAGTCACATTTTTTGAAGCCAGATACCTTGGTATCTTTAGACATTTTCCTAACAACCACCACAATAAGAAAATGCTATACTACAAAACTAAGAAACAAGTCTTTTTTTTTTTTTTTTTTTTTTTACAGTTATGGAACAGAAAGGAGAGCCTCTAATTTAAACGGCTGTCCTAAGGGAGGGGGGGAACTCTCTAATTTAAACAAGTTCAGGGGAAACAGAAGGCCTGCGAGTTATGGAGCGACGGCCAACAGAGCTATAACACACAAGAAAGCGATAAGGGATAAAGTAATATATCTAGACGAAAACTTGATAAAAAAACTTGACAAATTTTTAAGAATAAACAATTATAATAGAAAAAACTATACTAAGCCTTAGCCAGTAACGAAGCAACCTTGCAGCTGAAGCAGCAAATGAGATCTGGGTAGCTGACGCTGGGCATTCTGGGATAAGGGGTATCAAGCCAGTAAACAGCTCTCGAGCTACAGAAGATGGCAGAGTCAGATCCGAGGATTGGCTCCGAACCCAAACAGCAAGAACGAAGGCGAGATGGACAACTTAACGTTACAGGTTAAGAATGAAATAATGTCTTCTCCTTCAGTGTTTTCAGGCAAACCAAAGATCTTTATGTTGTTTCTCCTCTCCCTGTTTTCTAAGTCATCTATTTTGTTAAGCACCCATGTATTCTGTTTAAGCAGAATTCTTTTGGGAATTCTTCCTCTAAGTCTCCTTTGTCATTTAGAGAAGTCTCTATATTTATTTTTGCATTATGTTGCTGTAATTGTTCCTTAAGAGTATCAGTCTGTTTCTGAGAATTTAATTTGAGGTTTTCCAAGTCAATTTTAAAGACCTCCATCTTCAAAGATAGTTCCTTTAAGGTAGATGTCATCAATTGCAGTTGTTTTTTCAAAGCAGCATCTGGATGAAAATTCTTTGAGTTGTTCACATTGAGTGACTCAAGTTATCTCCAAGTTACTTGACAGGAAAGTTTTTGTACATCTCCACCAAAATTGATATTTATGTAGTTTAGTAGTTTATTTTTGATTTCTGACATTTTAAACTTGAAAAATTATAAAATGTTCCTATATTATTATACTAGTTTATAGAGCTCTCAAAATTCACTGGTCTCAGTTGGCCATCTAGGCTCCGCCCTCATGGGTAATTGTTCTGATGAAGTCCAGTTACCAGAGGATAAAAGCACTTAACCTGCAGGGTTGTTTTATGAGTTTTTCTAAGTAATAAATTTATGTTCTGAGCAGCACTCGACTCTGAAGTCTTTTCCCACCAGTGTGACTGCTCTTGGTTTCTGGATTGATTTTGTTGCTTCAGTTTAATGGAGGGGGAAGCTGGAGTTGAAACTGCTCTTAACAGAATGCAGCAGCTGCATGATTCATTTGCAGCAAGCACTGGGAACTTAACAGGCTTGGTGAATCAGCTTACATAAAACCTTTTGGCTGGCTTGCAACCAAGGAGACCAGATCTCAATGAACCTCATTTGACTGGCATACTGTTTAGCCAATAAGGCAGACAGTTTAGGAGCTACAGGAATTGCACCTGGCCAACAATACCAGAGAAAGGTCCTACTAACTCAAACTGCAGTACAACAGACACAAGACAGCCTAGCCTTAAGGCACATTTAGAGCTTCAACTGAAGCTAGGAGCAGTGTTGACTTTACAAACTGGTTTGCTAATGATGTATCCTGGAAAGGGGAACCATCCCAAAGGCATAGTGAGCTACGGAACTTTTGCCAGCAATTTAAATCATTTGGGGACTGTGTATAAATTCAAGAAGCTTCAGCTTTAAACAAGTTACCTCAGAGAATGATTGCGTGTGGAATGTATACCAAAGGGATTACGGGTATGGAAATATCCCAATGGACTTAAAAATCTACACTGCACCAGGAACT
Organism: Protopterus annectens; assembly: GCF_019279795.1. Lineage (NCBI taxonomy): Eukaryota > Metazoa > Chordata > Ceratodontiformes > Protopteridae > Protopterus > Protopterus annectens. The sequence continues at coordinate 1,198,761,117 of NC_056747.1, read as the reverse complement.
GTTGAAATTGCTTAACAGGCATGGATGTGAGTTGCTTGAACTACTTGTTAAAGATTATGATAGACAAATGTGTGAACTTAACATTATTAGACTAAATGAAAGTATGCACAATGACTTATTTGAAAGTAAGTTAGAGGAATACAATGATATGCTTAACAGTACTGAAAGTGATATTTTATTGTTGAAAAATTCGAAAATTAAAAAACTTGAAGAGATAGAGCGGTGTATGACAAAGGTGTAGCCTATCCACCCTACCAAGCTTTGCAAATAAAATATCAGCTTCCCATGTAGACCATGTAAATGGGGGGGGGGCAAACTTGCTATAAGAAATTACTGAACCTGAAGTAAATGAAATTCAACCAGAGTCCCCTTTAAGGAACCCCCCGCTGAGACATTCATAGAGGCTTATAGAGAGAGGGAGGAACGGGCACAAGACAATTAGACACCCCCTAGTTACTGGGAGCCCAATGCCTCTTACAACAGGGGGAGGGGGAGAAAGGGACAGAGAGGTGGAACAGTATGGAGGGGGAGACCCAACAGCAGTTACAGGAATTGGAACTAAACAAGTATACCATTATACAACATGCACAAAGATTTTAAGGTGTACAACTATAGTGTGTTAAACACTGGTGTTAAATGGGGGAATTTATTTGAAAAGGGATTTACCTTTGTACTCACCAAAAGTATAAAAATTGAAGAAGCCTTGATTCAGCTAAAGTTATACACTAGAAAAATTAACTTTAGGTTGTACTTCAATGACAACAGACATGTTGAACTTAATTCCTTTTTCTGCCAACCCCATTAAGAGACCTAGTACTTTTAACCCCCTTTCACCCTACAGTTTTTACTCTTTGAAAAGTTGTGCAAATTTAACTTTAGAAATTATTTAAAAACAACTAAGCATGCAAGAGGTCAACACAATTTGAGTGATATGAAAGCAACACTTTTACAAGAAATAATGAACAAAAGTGTGCGTGTTATGAAGCCAGACAAGGGTGGTGGGGTGGTGGTAATGGACAAGAATGATTATGTAAACAAAATGTTCAGCATGTTGTACTCAGACACCTATGAGGAAGTTTCCATCAATGAAATAAATATAACCCATCATAAAATAGGTGTCATTCTTGAGGACATGCTTTTGAATAGTCAAATATCTATGGAAGAACAGTTTCCTTAACATATGCAACCCCAAGATCCCCATAATATTCGGGATCCCAAAGGTTCATAAAAATGTCATAAATCCTCTATTGCATCCTATAGTTGATGCTAAGGCAACAAAAACTGTGTGTACTGCAAAATACATTGATTTTTATAGAAAAACTGTATTAAAAACAAACCCTGTCATGTTGAGACTTGTGGTATTTCCTCAGCAGAATAACCAATGATTTGTTTAGGGAAGAGATTATATTTGTTACTATCGATGTGCAGGATTCTCCTCTGTTATTCCGCATAGAATAGGTACAGACTGGTTTTTATGACTACCTAAGGCACAACACTACACTGGGCCAAAGAAAGCTGGATACGGTCAGGGAACTCACTGAAGTAGTCTTAGAAAATAACTTCTTAACGTTTGAGGGCCAGTACTTTTGGCAGAAGACAGTAGCAGCAATGGGGGTAGTGTATGCCCCCATGTTTGCAAATACGGTCCTTTCCTATTGGGAATGGAACTATGTGCTTAACTCAGAAGGACTGCTGGACATTCTATGGACGTTTTATAGATTTTTTTTTTCTGGATTGACACTGTAGACAAACTGGATATGTTTTTTGACCATTTGCATAATATCACTGCTTGCCTGAAATTCACCATGGATATTCAGGGGAACACTGTGCATGTTTTAGATACAACACTTACCAAAAAATATGTAAAGAGAGGATTTGATTCAACTATAAACAGGAAACCTAGTTATGCCAACTCTGTTATACTCAGAGTATGCATCCACTATGCCAAAAAAAGGCGATTGTAAAGGGGCAATGCATGAGACTAGCAAGAGTGATGTCAAGAGATGATGACTTCCAGGTGGAACTAGAAACACTTAAATGTATGTTTGCATGGAGGGGATACCCAGAACTGTTTCTGAAAAAATCTTTGATGAAGTCTGTAGGAAGAGGTCCTCAGCGCATGTTATTCCACTATCAGAAAGGTCTAATGCTACACTCACCACCCCTAGTGATAGAACGGGTGCGACACCGTAGAGGGGAACAAGTGGCAAACAATTCAACAATGGAATGGTGTTGACTTACACTAATGAATTTGATGGCTTAAGGGAGATTTTAGAAAGAAACTGGACTATCTTTGAAGTCAACCCAGACCACCTTAGTGCAGTGGGAAAAAGACCAGTAGTGATATACAAAAAAGCTGCTAGTTTTAAACTGATACTAGAAAGAACGGGAAGAAGTGAAAATAAGGGAAGAATGGTCAAGTGCGGAAAATGTAATCAATGCAAGTATGTCATGGAAGGTTCTTCCTTTAATATACATGGCTTTGGGTACATAAAACCTAGTGGCAGGTTTACATGTTCCAAAAAGGGCGTCGTTTATTTAGGGCTATGCACACCTTGCACAGCATTCTACACAGGGAAAGCTAAATGTAAATGCAGGCAAAGGATATATCAACACATATATGACATCAAGAAGAAAGATGAAAACAATGCCCTGTATAGGCACATTAAATCCAATCCTACATACCATTTTAAGTTTTGCATTATTGAGCAAGTTAACTTAGGTGAGTTGGGGGGACCAAGTGACGACGACTTTGAATTTTTAGAACTTAAATGGCAACTTTGGACCAATGCCACCCTGCCACCAGGTTTAAATGAAAATGTTTCAATTTCCAGCATACTAAAACTCAAAACTGGATATTACTTTGGGTAATTATGCATTGATGCCATAGGGTACGCATTTGATGCGTCACACAGGGTATGAAAATTTTTTTTAGTTGAGTATATAAAAAACTGAAAAATTTTTTTTTAATTTTAGCTGCAGTAGTCTTTCAAGTGCACTGCACATTGTTGTAAATTATTTCTTTGTAACTGTTGCATGTTTTTACTAGCAGGTTTTTCAACATAGTATCTGTTTATGCTGGCACTCCAAGGAAATTTTACTATTTTGAATATTATGTAATCAATTAATTTAGTATGATGTATAAAAAGGCTTCTTGACTTATGGGTAATTGTTCTGATGAAGTCCAGTTACCAGAGGATGAAAGCGCTTAACCTCCATTGTTGTTTTAGGAGTTTTTTAAAGTAATAAATTTGTTTTGAGCAGCACTCAACTCTGAAGTCTTTCCCCACAGTGTGACTGAAGCCTGCAGTGGTTAAAGAGGAGCAGTACTTGCTTGTGCAGTCTACTCCAGCCAGACCAAGCAAGTACTGCTCCTCCTTAAACACTGCAGGCTAAAGAGGAGCAGTACTTGCTTGGGCAGTCCTACTCCAGCCAGACCTTTAGGAGGGTCCCTATTCCAAATGCTTTTGGCCAGGGTTCACCTTGACTGGCAGGGTGGAAAAGGAAGCAAGCAAGTAGGTGTGTTTGAGGATATCCCTGCAGATGTTCTGACAGGGAATGATGTTGATAATGCAGTACATTGTGCACGTGCAGTTACACGCAGTCAGGCTTGGAGACATGCATGTGGGGCTGGTAGCCTGGGGGAGACTCCATACCTGAAGCCATGACTTGGTGAAGTGGCTATTTCAGAGAGGGAGCTACACTGTAGCAGTGAGCCAGATGGTATGCCACAGCTGCTGGTAGGTACTGATGTTCCCTTGGGCAGAGTGACTGCAAGGGTAGAGGTGAGTGGTAGTAACCAGGCTGACAGCACCATTGTCAGACGATACCAGACATCCTGTGGAAGGGTAAAAAAAGGTAGAGTTGTGAAAGGCTCAGCTCTCAGACGTTACACTAAGGAAGCTTGAGGGAGGTAGCTAGCTAGTGAGGCACCTGATTCTCAAGGAAAAGGAGAGTATGTATACTGGGACAAAGGGTTACTACATAGAGTGCAACCCCTGAGGGAGGGCTAGAGGGTGAGGTAATACAGCAGTTGGTAGTGCCTACAGCCCAACATCTAGCACTTCTAGTCATACCCCATGACACTGCTTTTGCAGGTCCTATGCTCAAAGTGTACCAAGAGACGTATTATGTAGAACTTTTATTGGCCTGGGATTGCAAGAGATTTAACAGGGAGCGCTGTGGGCTGAAGCACCTAAAGACCATCCCTACCAACCTCCAGACTAATGGTCTTGTGGAGAAGTTAAACTCTAAAGGCTATGCTACGGGCATTTGCAGACCAGTTTGAGAGAGAGTGGGACAAATATTTGTCCCATTTGCTGTTTCCATACAGACAGGTATCCCAGTAATCCACAGGCCTTTCACCCTTTGGGTTGTTGTATAGGCATAGGGTGAGGATGCCTTTAGATTTGATTCATGATGAGTGGGAGGGTGAGTGTGAATCTCACAAGGAGTCTGTTTGGCATATGTCCTAACCCTCAGGACAAGGCTTAGGGAGCTGATGGACTTGGCCCAGGAGAACCTGGCAGGAGTCCAACAGCAGAAAAAGGTCTGGTATGACAGGAATGCTCGAGCCCGAGAGTATGCTGTGGGACAGCAGGTTATGGTGCTCATTTCTGTCAGACAAAATAAGCTGCAGGCAGCTTGGGAGGGACCCTTTGAGGTAGTAAGGAGGGCCAGTGATGTTAACTACATGGTAAACCTGCTAGGCAGGGGCACAAACTGTAACATGTTAACATGACGACAGCTTACCATGACAAGGGTCCCTGGTGCCAAGTATTTGCAGTGGTTGGCAGGAGTTGTCTGAGGGGGATCTATGGCTACATCGAGACAGCCAGCAAAATGCCAAGTTATTAAGGGGGAGCCTAGGGATGAAGGCAAATGACAAATAGCACTGCAGTGGGGTCGGCAATGCCAATGCAGATGGGTTCTCAAGACAGGGTATGGATTAATGTGTTCCCAGACAGGGTCATGTCTCAACTCATTACAGCCAAGTGACGTCTCCAGGTGTTTCTGCAGTTACCTCCTACTGCGCCTCTAGGCGTCAAATATTGCCTGTTCATATTTGCATTAATAATTCCAAAACCATGCTACATACAAGGTATTAGAATATTTTATCTTGAAGCATACATGATGGCAAACAATTGTATTGATATATGACCTCTGTCAATTAGTATTTGTTAGAACTGTACGGAAGCCACACCCACTGGGAATTAAAGGTACATACTCAGAAGAGCTGTACTGGAGGGAATGAGTTAAGCCACATTTCTCCAGGGTCACTGCAAAAACTAGCTTGAGTCTTCAAATGGGCGAGAGAAGTGATGATCTGAGGTACTGCCAGCTATGCCAACAGAAGTAATGTGGTGGTTGTGTAACATATACCAGGATAGCCAGCTAGAGCTTTGTACAGAATTATAGGTCATTTGTATATCAAACAGATTTGTACAGGTACTTGTGTTAGAAATTTACCAACAATGGGTCCTGCTGGACAGAGAAGACATACACCTGTATGTCAGACTTTATTGTAACTGTTGAAATGAATATACTGTAACAGAGGGTACTGGAAGAAAAAAGGTTAATATCAGTCCAGATAACTTTGAAAAATAGTCTGAAATTAAATTACCTGGTTTAGGCCATAAAGATTGTATCTTGCAGTTCTGGTTACAACCAGAGACAAAATGTCTATGAAAACCTGGACTAGAAAACCTAGTGTATTGTCCTTGGGGGTGAATAATTGCTACCCTGGAATGGTGGAAGTTTTTGAAAATGGTTTATAGCTTCCACATAATGCATATTAGCAAAACTCTGTGTGTATATATGGTGAGACATATATTCTAGATTCTGATTCAGTTTCAAGTAAAGGGGTATGTGGGAACCAGAAGTCAAGTGACCAGATATTTATTTTATTTATTTTACATTTGTTGACCGGGCTAGTCTAGCTGGATACATGTCCATTTTCAGTACAGGCCCGGGGAGAAAAGCTCCAAGAATAACAAACAAAAAACAATAAAAAAACATATATAAAGTACAATCTTGAAAAAGTTTACAGAAGAACACATGCAAAATTCAATCAAGGAAGAAGTACCAATAAAGTCGTATACCAAAACAATATAGAAAATAGTATTGAGTAGAACAGATGTATAAATAAGAAAAGTTTTTTTTTTTTTTTTTTTTTTAAGATATGAAATATTAACTGCCTTACTACCATTGAGCATGACTGTAGCAGTAAACAATAAGGGAATATTCATGAGAGGATGTAATATGCAAGTATATATAAAGAATTCACTCAAAAGTTTCATAAGCAGATTTTATACGGAAGGCTTAGGATGATACAGGTAGTTATAAGTGAGAAGTATCAGTTAGTCAGGGATAGTACAGGAACATAACCAGTGTGACTTGAGATGAAGCTGGAGTTTCTTTTTAAAAAGTATATGAGAGCAGAGAGTTGCGAGTTCAGTGGGTAGTAGATTCCACAGCTTACCGATGGTATTAGAGAAAAGGGAGTCACCTGCTAAATTGTTGGATCGGCAAATGTTAAACAGCAGTTTGTTAGAAGAGTGTAAGTTTTTAGGATTATGGTAGGGGGTAAGTAGGAGTATTGGTGGGTTGATGCAGGGTTTTGTGGGCAATAGTAAGCTGTGAAAAGTGTAGATGGTGTAGAAACTCTACCCAATCAAGTTGTTTAAGATTAAGACAGTGATGAGTTCTGAAAGGAGAGGCAGTAGCCATTCTGTAATCCAGCACTGAAATGATGTTTTAATACTAGATGAGACAGAAATCTCAGGGCAGTCTGTTTTTGAAACCTGACAATAAAGGATCACCCACGCACTTCATCTTGCCTTGCTCTACTAAGTGAACTAGGAGACAGTAATTCTTTAGATCAGTCAGGAAATATAGCGAGATTAGTTAAGTATTGTTTTTCTGCATCTGTGTGAATCTTTCTATCAGTGTTATTTTTAATATTTCCTGTGACAAACTCTGCTGTTTACTGTAAATATATATTTAGCGTTTTCATGTTCTTTTATTATTATTAAATATATTTAAACTTTTCGTTGTGGCTGGTCTTTTAGAGAATATTTTAACCTTTGAGAGAACTTCTATTTATCTGGAGACACTGTCGCTGCTCCTGAAAGCCTTGCTGCATTGGTGAACCACTACCATTTGTATTACTTTTACTCAGTATAAATGGGTACACCTGTAAGAGCCTTAGAGTAGCTGGCTTGGGAGTGTTCTGGTGGCAGTATCCATCTTACAGTCTGGACAGAGGGGGCATAGCTGGTAAATCTGTGCCAGCCTTGTGTGTGTGTGTGTGTGTGTGACAGAGGGTGGTGGAGGACTTGGCTTGGAACATTTGGCTGAGGACTCAACTCTACAGCTGTGGTCAGTGTGGAGTCTTATTTGAGGCTTGGTGAGAAAGTGGGAAACCCTGCCCCATGATGGGAGTGTGTTCCCTGTGTGCTCTTAAGAGAAACTGTGCTTGCTGCAGAAAGCTACATCTGGAAATACTGTGTGTATCTATTTTTGTTCCAAGTGAACGTCCCTCATCGGTGTCAGTGATGAGGATTGAGGCTCCTTGATTATTGGCCCAGAGCAGGGACATCACAGAAGGTTTCTTAGATTTATTGAACTCCATGAAATCCTGTGTCAGTAAGACAAAATCCTGTGATTTTACCTGGGCAGTGTAGACTGGGGCAACCCCAGACACCATTTTGGCTTGAAAGGCTTGGGACTGGCAGATGGGAAGACCTCATGGCATGGAGGGGCAGTTGTGGCCTCAGTCCAGCCTTCAGGAAGATCCTCCCTGATTATCACCAGGGAGATTCTGCTCTCTCCTTCCATGACTGATAAGAACTGGATGTAGGCTCTGGACCAGATACATGCCCACCTGGTGCTAGCTTGCAAGGACATGGAAGGGGCAGAGGACATAGCCTCCACAGCAGTTACACATGAGGACTCAGGCTCACTAGTCACTGGTACAGAAGGCTGCAAATGCTCCAGGCCTGAATCAAAAATTTTGAGACAGGACGGGAAGTCAGACACAATGAGGATGATGTTTGCCTCCCTGACTTCTTTCTCCTTCAAACACTTCTCTTAGTATTTTTTTCAGGAGGTCAGCCTGGGAACTGGCAGACAACATTGCACATATAAGCCAAACACTACCTTCCCCAAGGTATTTAAAGACAGAGACAGACCTATATTTAACAGTGCTAATTTGAAATAGGCAAGAAATAACTGAATATAGCGCCTGCTTTTGACTTCTTTATTACACTGATGTCCAGAGATCAGGTAGGAAGGGTGTGTCAGATGAGGGGTGGTGAAATTCTATGGTATTCAGGCTGACTGCAGCTACAAATTTCCAAGAATCAGTACCAACAATGAATTATGAGCATCACATAATGATCCTTTTCTCACACACTTTGCTCTACAGTCGTTTTAGCTCAAGCACTGAAATATCAACTGCCTCTCTGTGGCCGAAAAGGGATCTGTGGGAATCAGCCCACTTACTAGTCACCTTTTTAAGATATGAATCTAGTATACAATATTACTACCTAAACAGCAGAAGCCACAACTGCATAGTTAGCAGCATACTTTATTGAGAAGCATGAAATGGGGGGGGGGACAAAGGCAAAAAAATAAAATAAACTTCAGTACAACACATTTCATTCATTCAGTTAGCAGTCCGAAACATTCACAGATTTGACTAAATGTAAGTAGTTTAAAACTCAAATTAAAAGGACTGCCAGATGCTAATTTAAGTAAAATCCTAAAAATGTAAACATCCAAGTAAAATTCATCTTACCAGCTACATCAGTAGCAACCAGTACGGGTAGCGTCTTTTTCTTAAACTCTGTGATGACTTTATTTCTCTCATTCTGGTCCATGTCACCATGCAACAAGCCAATATTCTGATCTACATGCAGCAGCGCTGAGGCCAACTCCTCAGAGTTTGCTTTCTTAGTTACAAAGATGAGAACACTGCCTGTAGAAGTAAACTCGACTAAACGATTTGTAAGCCATGCCCACTTGTCTGCTTCACTGTGCAAGATTTCCACAATTTGTGTAACGTCTTCATTTGCCTGTGTATTAAATAAAATAGTAAGGGGTTATAATGTCTTGGCAGGATACAGCCTGCTTTGATTAAAACCAAAAGGCTAAAAACTGTGAAAACCGAAAATAAAAATGCATTCCTGAAAAATTTGAATCTAGACATTCTGTTCAAAGCAGCACAAAGTTGTTAAAGTAATTAAAAGACATACCCCAAAATACAAAAATGCACCTGACAATTTATACCCAAATCTTAGAAATGGGCACCACTAAGCAATTAAATGTACACAAGTATTGGCTGGCAATCTACATACTCAAGTATGAAATGCAAAGAAGACCTCAAAGCTGCATGCAGTGCTAAGTGTATGCTTGTGCTGAGCCTTCTGTTAGGTTTAGACCCAGGTTAACTCTTAACAAGGAAAAGCACTAAACACTAATTTTTCTGTTAACATGAAACACAAATCATCAATTAACACTGGAACTTCCAAAAGTATCTCATCAGTAAGTGACAAACAGCTGTATGCATACAGTTTCAGACTAGCCTTCAAAGTAAGTGTCCTGCCTTTGCACTGTGAAAGCATGATGACTTCACCGGGGGGGGGTTGCAGGAGGCATTCACCTCAGGGTAGAGAAATTTAAGTCCACAGTCATGTTTTTGCACCCAAGTTTTTACATCATAGCATGTGGTAATTTCAGTGCCATATTGCATTTCAATATGATCACGGGGTCATAGTTACTTACTAGGCTATTGATTCATGAGGAACTTTAGAAGCTTAGCCATTCAATATCAGAATGGAGCAATACATTTACATGTTACCCCTAACTATGAAGGGCAAGGATGCTAAACCAGAGGTGAATTTGCAGTAAAACATCCATTCATCCAGATGTTTTACTACTTTAAGAGAAGTACTTTGCTTAACTTGGAAAGAAAGAAGATTCCTAACAAGATACACAGTCTATCCCTCCAACATATTTTATATATGCTGTAAAACATATTTAGATCTTGAGGGGATGTTCCCCTACTGGACTTGTGAATATTCAGGTCAGCTAACTAGATACGGTCTTTTGAGACTCTGTACGGGAGGCAGAAATCACTCCTCAGCAGCCTGTATGTCACTTACAAGAGGGACAAGGCTTTCAGCCAGTCTGCACAGTTTTTATGATACAGGCCCTTGATTTTCTTAGTAAGAAAGAACTGTGGGCATTCCACTTGTGTCAAATGCTTGGACAGGGTACATGGAGAAGGGAGGCTTATACTCATGACCGGTCTGGTCTGATGACTGTGGAATACAGTGAAATGATCACATTTCCAGACCTGGACACCATACCATTAGTACTAAGTCGTATAATGAAAAGCTCCTTCTTGCAACAGCAGATAAGTGGCAATCGAAGGACAGTTCATGGTCTATCGCTGGCTCCCAGAACCATAACTACAGGAACAATTTTCATGGGGGGTTCAGTTTTATTCATGTTTATTTTATAGCATTACATTTAACATATAATCCTTTGTAAATGTATTTTTCCCTCTGTGACATCACTAAAATTCACTGAACTTAACCCTTAGCAATGTCAAAGGAGGGAGTACATGCAAGTGTATCCACAGACTTTCATGGGTGCATTAAACTGCATGAGTGGGGCCCCATCCAACAAAGTTAATGAATTCAGCATCATGCTAGCCCTTCAATGACATCAGCAAGGGTTCCAGCAGAATTACATAGGTAATTATTAATTAAAAAGTTTATGAATCTTGTTATTAATAAACGAACCACAACATTTTAGTCAGATGTGGTGGAAAATACATTGCGGACTTAAGTTACCTATGATGTAGATTATAACTGACTCCAAATTTTAAAATAGACATGGCTTTTAAAAGTACAAATGGTAAACACTCCACCTCCTACTGCACAGTTCGTACACACATACATGATTAATAACTCAAAGTTCAATGTGTTGCAGCTTGAGGAAGCTAGAGGTGGCAAAGTAAGGTGTCACAATTTATAAATTCTTTTTGAAAAAGTCCTCACAGCAGTCGAAGTGCTTACGTGCTTCGAGCATATACATTTTTGAAGGTAGCAGCTGCGGTAGGTCCTGCATGAGTAGAGTGACCCTAAACCTTCATCTGCATATTCTTTCCATGGTGGTAATTAAAAAAAAACACTACAGTTAGCTAGCCATTTAGAAAGAATTTGTCTGAAGGCTTGCCTGCCCTGTCTTCTAATTGATCTGTCCACCTTAAGTCTTTTTTTGAGATGCAGGGCAGAAGACTGTTTAAGTAGCAACGTTAAATGACAACTCCAAGACTACCTCTGGCATATACAGTGCAATGGGAAAGTATTTGTCCCCTTCCCGATTTATTTTTTTGCATGTTTGTCACACGCACATGTTTCAGATCAAACAAATTTAAATATTAGACAAAGATAACCCAAGTAAACACAAAATGCAGTTTTTAAGTGATGATTTTATTTATTAAGGAAAGAAACTATCCAAACCTACATGGGCGGCTTATGTGAAAAAGTAATTGCCCTCTAAACCTAATAAATAAATGGTTGTGCCACCCTTAGCAGCAACAAGCATTTGCATTAAATGGCAATGAGTCTTTCACATCATTGTTGAGGAGTTTTGGCCTATTCTTGTTTGCAGAATTGTTTTAATTCAGCCATACTGGAGGGCTTCCAAGCATGAACCGCCTTTTTAAGGTCATGTCACAGCATCTCAATAGGATTCAAGTCTGGACTTTGACTAGGCCACTCCAAAACCTTCATTTTTTTTTTTTTTTTTTTTTTAAAAGCCATTCAGAGGAGGACTTGCTGGTGTGTGTTTTGGATCACTGTCCTGCCACAGAACCCAAGTGCACTTCAGCTTGAGATCACGAACTGGTGGCTGCACATTCTTCAGGATTTTTGGTAGAGCAGAATTCATGGTTCCAATCACAGCAAGTTGCCCAGGTCCAGAAGCAGCAAAGCAGCCCCAGACCATCACACTACCACCACCATGTTTGACTGTTGGCATAATGATAGTTTTCTGAAATGCTGTGTTACTTTTATGCCAGATGTAATGGGACGCACACCTCCCAAAAAGTTCAACTTTTATTTAGTCAGTCCACAGAATATTTTCCCAAAAGTCTTGGGGATCATCACGATGTTTTTTTTGGCAAAAGCGAGACAAGCCTTTATGTTCTTTTTGGTCAGCAGTGGTTTTCGCCTTGGAACTCTGCCATGCATGCTATTTTTGCCCAGTCTCTCTCTCTTATGGTTGAGTCATGAACACTGACCTTAACTGAGGCAAGTGAGGCTTGCAGTTCCCTAGATGTTATTCTGGGTTCTTTTGTGACCTCTTGGATGAGTTGTCGCTGCACTCTCGGGGTAATTTTTGTAGGCCGGCCACTCATGGGAAGGCTCACCACTGTTCCATGTTTTCTCCATTTGTGGATAATGGCTCTCACCATGGTTTACTGGAGTCCCAAAGCTTTAGAAATGGTTTTGTAACCTTTTCCAGACTGATAGATGTCAATTACTTTGTTTCTCATCTGTTCCGGAATTTCTTTAGGTCACGGCATGATGTCTTCCTTTTTGGGATCTTTTGGCCTACTTCATTTTGTCTGACAGGTTCTACTTAAGTGATCTCTTGATTCAACAGGTCTGGCAGTAATCAGGCCTGGGTGTGGCTAGTGAAATTGAACTCTGCTTTCCCAAAAATGGGATTAACCATAGTTACTTCATGATTTAACAAGGGGGGCAATTACTTTTTCCACATAGGACCATGTAGGTTTGGATAGTTCTTTTTCCTTAAGGGACAACTCACTGACCACCCTGGGCATAAAAGGACTAATATGAAGAGACACCCTATCTCTGTGGAAAACTAAGAAAGGAGGAATAGCCATGACAACCTAAAGTTCAGACACCCTCTTGGCTGAAAGTGAGAGTCAAAAGAAGTACAGTCTTCAAAGTACAATGTTGTAAGAAAGCTGAATAAACAGACTCAAAAGGAGCCAGAGTCACAGGAAGGTTGAATAGGCTTCCTGGAAGGCATGATATGAAGGACGCATTTAAGAAGTTGTTTGACCTCAAATCTAGAGGCCAAAGGAGGAGTAAAGGGCAGACAAGCAGAAACTGCTGACAGATGAGCTTTAACTGAAGAAAATGTCAACCCAGCATGGAGCAGACCATACAAATGAGAGAACCAAAGGAACCTTTACAGTTAGGGGATCCTGATGGCGAGAGGCACCAGACAGAAAATCTCTTTCATTTGAACATATATGATTTCCTAGTCTCCTGCAGAATCTGAAGCATGTCTTCAGAAAAGAGGTGCCTAAAAGGGATCAAAACTCTATCACTAACAGTGCCATTTGAAGAGTGGACAAGTGAGGATGGATGACAGCTCCCTTGACCTGTGTGAGAAGATTCAGCCGGTGAGGTAACTTGTGATGATTCCCCCTGACCAAGTGAGAAAGAAGGGGGGAAAATGCCTTCTGGGCCAAAAGGGAGTCACCAGCAAGATTTTGGGAAAGTCGTGCCTGATCTTGGACAAAGCTTGTGGTACAAAAAGGAAGGGGTGGGTGTACAGAAACATCCCCTTCCATGGAAAAGACAGGGCATCTACTTTCCAAGCCAGAGGACCCGGGACTCTGGAACAAAATAGAGGAAGTTTCTGTTCAGAGGCAAGGCAAAAAGATCTACCTAAGGAATACTCCACTGATGGACAATGTCCAGGTACACATCTCTGTGAAAAATTCATTCATGACCTTGTGTGCTAGCCCTGCTCAAGAGTCTGCCACAAGATTGGGTTCTGAGGGAATGTAAACTGCTTGAAGAGTCATTTGAAACTGGATAGCTAGATAAAAAGACGAAGAGCTAACCTGGAAAGAAGAACTTTAACCCCCCCCCCCCCCCCACACACACACACACACACACACTTGTTGATACCACAATCACTGTGGTACTGTCTGTGAAAGCTGAAAGGGCCCAGGATGAAAAAGGGAATGAACGCTTGCAAAGCCAGAAGCAGAGCCTTCTGATGAGGAGGCCAAAGACCCTGAACCTTTAGGGAGACACAGGAGGCACCCCACCCCCTGCCTGAGGCATCTGTAAAAAGCTCTTGAATGGAATCTAGAGCTTGAAAAGGAAGATCAGGGTTTAGAGAAAGTTAATGAATCCACCACTGAAGCACGAGCTTGAGACACGGAATGAGAGGTATCGGGAACTCCAGAGGGTGGCAATGTTAAAGCCACACTGAGCTGAGTTACAAATGAAGTTTCCTCACATGCAGCCTGGCAAGTGGGAGCATGGGAATGGTTGATGCCATGAATCTGAGCACCCGGAGAAATTTTCTTGCCATAATGGACATCAGAGGAAGAAGGGATTGAAAAAAGGTTATTAGAGAGCCTTGGGGGCAGGCAGAGATACCAGCATGGGAACTGTCAAGTCTGCAGCCAAGGAAAATACGATCATGGGAAGGTATCATCCTGAAACAGAAATTCTGAAGGAGGGAGTTGGGAAAAGCAGCTTGAATAAGCAGATAGTCTAAGAAAGATCCGAATACCTCGAACCCTGCAAAAAGCAATAAGAGCTAGGCACTTTGTGAATTCCCTTAGGGCAGTAGAGAGGCCAAAAGGCAAAGCACAGAACTGAAACTGCAAGGGAGAGACAGAGAAACATTTCCCAAAGAGGGGAGGTGAAGGTATGCATCTTTGAGATGCAGAGATACCAGAAAGGCCTGGGGTAGCAGAACAGGAAATGTCTGCAGAGATAACATCAGAAAGGAAGGAATTCTAAGTAAGGTGTTCAACCTGGAAAGATTCAGGATTGATCTACATGTACCCTTCCTTTCATGGGACCAAAAACATCCCCGAATAAAACCCTTCCCCCACTTAGGAAGGATGCACGGCTTGAATGGTGCCCAGAGACAAGAGTGTGTGAAGAACCTGTGGGAAATGAGGGAGTTGCTCCCAATGAGGCTGAGGAATCCTTGAAAAGGGAGGAAGGGACTTCCAAACCATTAAATATCCCTGACGGACACTGGACAGAAACCAAGTGTCTCAAGTGATTTATGGCCAATCTGCATGAGACAGACAGGGAAAAGAGAACCTGGCCGAGAGAAGGAAGAAGCAAACTGTCAAATAGAAACTGGCTTGCCCTGGAAAGCAGGTTTCTGGGAGGCAGACGTCTAAGTAGACGTAGCAGGAGGCACCCACCTAGAACTCCTCTTGCCCTTAGGAGGATGAGATTATTATGAACAGATGCGGACTTGGGATAATTCCACTGAAATTTGGGAATAGGAGAAACAAAAAAATGTTTCAGCTCCTATAAGGCTTTGCTCTTGTCATGAAGAGACTTGAAAAGTTCAGCAACTGCAGTAGATCCAAAAATATTTATTCAAAGGAACATCCAAAAGTCTGACCTTAATATCATTGGACAAAGCCTGAAGACAGTCAAAAATAGCACCACATAAAGTACAGTTGTGTACCTACCAGAAATGCAGATGCTAGAGTGTATTCACTGTTGCAGTCATTACACTTGGGTTTTCCTGCTGGCAGGCTACCCGCAGTCAGCCTGAATTCCAAAGTCTTGGCCCGGCGTCGGTTGCGGTCACCTCTTCTCTGACGTCAGTGCGCCAGGGGTATACAAGATGCAGCCGACGCCATTTTCTTCAGTTTTTCTTGCCCCAGATGTCAGGTGCCCCCAAAAGGGTAGGCTAAAAACATTGCTTATAAAAAAGCATGCACTAACAAACATTACCTTCATCTACAAGCAAATACACCACATAGGTTGTATAGAATAGAGAAGTACAGATAAGTCCCAGCAAAGAAAGGGGGATGGTGGGTGGGTAACCTGGACTGCAACAGTGAATACACTCGAACGTCTACATTTATGGTAGGTACACAACTGTATTATGTTCATAGTGTTTCACTGTTGCAGTCATTACACTTGGGTTGAATCCCAAAGCTGAGGTTGGGAGGCTGGGCCTAAATAGAATTAAGAGAGGCTATGAGACCCTGCAGAACTGCAGTGGCGAAGCCTGCTCTGGATTTAGAGTAAAGAGGTAAGTGGTAGTGCTTTGTGAAAGTGTGCACTGAAGTCAAAGTTGCAACTTCCAAAATGTCCTTGGTTGGTACTCCTCTGCGGAAGGCTGCTGAAGTAGCTGCTGCTCTGGTTGAGTGTGGCCTGATGCCCTTAGGCACTGATTTGTCATGTTGAGAATAGCAGAAACGAATGCAGTGGCCTATCCATTTGGAAATAGTCTGCTTTGAGATAGCTTTTCCTTGAGATCCTGCAGCATATGCCACTAAGAGTTGCTCAGACTTTCTGAAAGCTTTAGTTTTGTCCAAGTAGAAGCGTAGCTGTCTGTGTATGTCCAAAGAATGTAGAAGTCTCTCCCCTTTATTCTGTGGGTTTGGATAAAAGGTAGGCAAGTGAACTGTTTGATTAAGAGCCACAATGGACACTACCTTAGGCATAAATGTTGGGTTTGTCCTCAGAGAAACCCAGTCTGGATGGAAAATTATGAAAGGTTCAACCGCCATTAGTGCCTGTAACTCTGAGACTCTTCTTGCTGAAGTTATTGCTAAGAGCAGAGCTGTTTTCCATGATAAGAATTTTATCTCAGCTGTATTGGCTGGCTCAAAAGGAGGCAGCGTGAGTTTTTCAAAGACAACGTTGAGGTCCCATGCAGGTATTGGTGCTCTTCTTGGGGGTCTTATGTTTTTGGCCCCTCTGAGGTACTGCCTTAGTAGTGGATGTCAAAAAATAGCTGGGTCCGTATTGTAATGAGCTGAAATGGCAGAGGCATGGATCTTAATCAATGAAAAGGATAGGCCTTTGTCCAGCATCTCAGTTAGGTATTGTAAAATCTGAGGAATATTTGGTACAAGCATGTCAAGTCCTTGTGCCTGGTTCCAAGCACAGAATCTCTTCCACTATTCTGCATAGGATTTTCTGGTGCTGGGCCTCCTGGCCTCCAGAATAACATCCATAACTGCTTTGGAGAGAGGTGTGTTCTGAATGGTTACATTATCCGCCATGCAGCTAGATTTAGGGTTCTGAGTTGGCTGTGCAGTATCTGATTGTTTTGTTGGGTCCGTAAATGAGGAATTTGAGGTAATGTCCAGGCTGGGCCTGGAGACAAACTCTTTAGGATTGGGTACCAGTGCTGGCGTGGCCAGTCTGGGGCAATCAGGATCATTTTTGGCTTCTCTTGTCTGACCTTTAGGAGTACCTTGGGGAGGAGAGGTAGTGGAGGAAAGGCATATACTGTAAGGTTTTTCCAGCTGAATGACAGAGCATCCACTTTCCATGCTAGCTTGTGGTAAGTCCTTGTACAAAATTTCTGTAGTTGGCAGTTGTGAGGGGAGGCAAATAGATCTATGTCTGGGCATCCCCATTTCCTTGTTATTATGCTGAAGATTTGTGGATCTAGTTTCCACTCGTGAGGGTGCATGAGGTTTCTGCTTAGTACATCTGCCAGAGTATTTGTCTTTCCTGGCAGGAATTGTGCTTGCAGGTGTACTTGATAAGTCAATGCTGTGTTCCACAAAATCATGGCTTGTCTACAGAGGGGGTAGGAATGCTTGCCTCCCTGCTTGTTTATGTACCACATGACTGTAGTATTGTCCGTCTATATCAGCAGTTATCCTGGATGAAGCAGATCCTTGAAAGCTGTCAGGGCATTCTGGACAGCCAACATTTCTTTCAGATTGATATGAAAATGCATTTGGCTTGTGGGCCATGTGCCCTGAATACATTTTCCTGCCATATGGGCCCCCCAGGCATAATCTGATGCATCTGTTGTTATTGTCTGCCTGGCAGTGGGTAAAGTGAAAGGCTGTCCCTTGTTGTGGTGACAGGCGTGTGCCCACCATCGAAACTCCTGTTGCAGGCAGGGGAATGAGGTAATCAGTTTTTCCAGGCTGTGGCAATGTTGAGTCCAAACACTTTTTAGATACCATTGTAGTTTCCTCATATGCAGTCTTGCATATGGAATTAACAGAATGCAGGATGCCATGAAGCCCAAAGCCTGCAGAATTTTTCTTGCAGATAACTGGGTTTTTGTTGCCAACAGTTCGAAGTAAGAAGTCAGTTGCCTTTGTTTGTCTGGCATGAGATAAGCCATCTGGGCAGTTGTAAGCTTGCACCCAGGAATATTATCTCTTGAGAGGGTACTAGTTTTGATTTCTTTTCAATTACTGTGTACCCTAGGCAAATTAGCAATCTTTTTACAAACGCTTGAACAAGGCAGTCGTCCAAGTAGGGATATATTTGAATTCCTCTGTCTGCAAAAAGCAATTACTGGTGCCAGGCATTTTGTGAAGACCCTGGGCGCAGTAGATAAGCCAAAGGGCAGTGCAGAGAGTTGGTAGTGCATTGAGCCAGCTATGAATCTGAGGTATCTTCTGCAAGACTGTCGGATTGGGACATGCAGGTATGCCTCTTTTAGGTCCAAGTTTACAAGCCAAGCCTTCTTGCCCAGCATGGGCAGAAGCTGCTGCAGAGTCAACATTTTGAATTTTGGAACGCCCAGAAAAGTGTTTAGAATAGACAGGTCCAGTATTGGTCTCCAGGCTTTGTCCTTTCTGGGTACCAAAAAAAGTCGTGAGTAAAATCCTTGTCCCTGCTCCTGTAGTGGTACTCGCTGAATGGCCCCCATGTCCATGAGGGATGTAACTTGCTTTTGTGCCTCTGCCCATTGATTGAGTGGCAGGTCTGGCATGTCTCTTGCCTTTGGCAGGGTGTGAAAGTGGAACCTGTATCCCTGAGACACTACATTCAAGACCCATTTGTCCTGGGTGAGCCTGTGCCAGTTGTGAAAAAGTGCTAGTTTTCCCCCTGAGGGAGCTTCCAAAAGGTAAGTGCTTGGTAGTGGTAGAGGAAAGTCATTGGGACCGTTTCCTATAAGGTTGAGATTTGTCTTCTCCACTTTTGGAGGTAGAAGCAAACCCACTGTTTAGGCCTGTATGAGCCTTGGGGTTGGGATCTGCCCCTATGGTGTCTGTATCTGCCTCTTTGTGGCCTGTCTGACACTGGACAGGACCAATTTTTTGAAGGCCAGTTCCTACTACATCAGGGTGGCTGTACCTGTAAGAAATCCTTAACTGTCTGCATAGATTTCGCTTTATCCTCCATTTTCTTCAATACCTCTTCTACCTAACACCAAACAGAGTATCATGCTGTAATGGAGCATCTAATAATTTTGCTTTAACATGATCAGGCAGATTCTGTTCTTTTAACCAAGCATGCCTCCTAATCACAGAACCTGTTACAGCGGCCCTGCAAGAGGCCTCCAAAGAATCAAAACCACATTGCAAAGTATGCTTTCCCACTTGTTCAGCTGCATGCAATAAATCCTGCATTTCCTTGTTTTCTGAACAATCAGAATTAAACAACATTTTCTGTTTTAATAGTGACATTAAGTATTGCTGATATTTAAGCATATGAAATTGACAATTTAAGGCCCTCACAGCCAAAGTAGCAGAAGTGTAGACTTTTTTCCCCCATCTGTCCAGTGCTCTTGAATCTCTATCAGAAGGGCTTTACTGGTGCAGGGGGTATAGAGTCTGGAGACAGGCCGCACTCCGAAAAAAACATCATCTACAATGTCCAGAACTGGGGGAATAGCAAGGGGCCTGTGCTGAGGGAGTAAAAGAAAATCTCTGAGCCTTTTCTTAGATTCTAAGTAATCCTGGCTCTCCCAATGAAAGTGCTCCCTCATGATAATGCAGTGTCTCCCCAAAGGCGAAATCCTCAGGAGGAGAGGCTGAAGG
This sequence comes from Protopterus annectens, assembly GCF_019279795.1. Classification (NCBI taxonomy): domain Eukaryota; kingdom Metazoa; phylum Chordata; order Ceratodontiformes; family Protopteridae; genus Protopterus; species Protopterus annectens. Next base: position 1,198,741,319 of record NC_056747.1, on the reverse strand, counting down.
AATAGATTCTTCAGCATCAGAATCCTCATAGGGAGGAAGAGAGTATTCCTGATCAGAGGAAATGGAAACCTGATCTGAAGATTCATATTCTGTCTCTTGCCTAGGCCTCTTATCAGGAGGGGGATGGGAGCCCCTGATCAAAGTAATAAGGTCTTCGGCCATTTTAAGCATTTGTATTTTAGGCATGGAAGCCTGTCCTGGAGAATGCTGTACTTGTTTCTTTGTCTTTAGAGCTGCTTTAGTCTTTGGCTTAGAAGCTGAAGATGGCTTTACATATAACTGAGTTGGTCTGAAGACACCCTCAGAAGCCGATGCCTGCACAGCGGACCCATCTGAGGGTATATTTTCCGAGGACCCAATACCTTGAATTTCCAGAGGCCCAGTCGGCTCCACATGGGAGTCTGTAGCAGGCGTCAGGGGCTGCGAAAGCGCCTGAGAACCGGCGAACTGACGACTAGCTTAGCGGAAGCCGGACCTCGGATGCCTGTCCTTGTCTTTATCCTTGCGTTTTTTTAGAAATTCCAGTCGTCGGTTGTTCCGATGGCATTGCATAATTGAATCTTCGGCCAAAGTAATGAAAGTCAAAATCGTACAGACGCTTAATAGTGCTTTGGTTAAATCTAGCACAAAACCGACAAGCAACGTCGTGGTCAGGGCCTAGGGAAAGGAATACAGTAAGAGTGAAAATTCTTATGAGGTATCTGCTTCCCACAAGAAATACAATTGTTAACTTTTTCTGACATCAGTCTGGAGCAAGAAAAAAGTTTCCCCAACGGGGTACTTAGCTTTAATGAAGACTTCGGATCTGAAATTCGATTTCGAAAATCTCAGGAGTCGGCCGACCGGCACTTGCGAACTGCTTTTGCTTCGGGCATCGCGTGGCAAGAAAGACTGAAGAAAATGGCATCGGCTGCATCTTATATACCCCTGGCACACTGACATCATGGAAGAGGCGACAGCAACAGACGCCAGACCAAAACTTTGGAATTCACGCTGAATGCGGGTAGCCTGCCAGCAGGATAATCCAAGTGTAATGACTGCAACAGTGAAACACGATGAACATCTGGTATGTGGCCTATCTTTAAAGAAGAATTCTTCTGTACTGGAAGATGTCTGCTCTGAAATATTTAACAGTAGTAGTAGTAGGTGCCGAAGTTGTTAATGCAGAGATGGGCACCGATGAAACCGAAGGTAGAGTCTCATCCTCAGGTCAGTTCCGAAGAAATTTTGGAACCGGGGAAGTCTTGGTTATTTTTGATAATAGCGCCGAAGATACTGACTGCACTGAACTGCTCCTCTTCTTTAAATGTATATGTTTAGATTAAGAGGATGAAAAAAGGGGAGGTAATATCAGTTTTTGATTTTGGAGAACCAGATATGGCCTCATCGAAATATTTAATAAGATCTTTTGCAATGAGCTTGTTTTTTTCTCTCAATAAGGGCTCTGTGACTGAAGCCACGACAGACGGCACAATCTTCACTTCTGGTATCGCTTGAAACCAGAAGTTCCCTATTTTTTTCTGCCATCACAAATAAACACGCAGAAAAGATGGCAGAAAGAAATTAAGATATTACAGTTTAAATTTTTTTTGCTTTTGAAGAAAACTTGTACCAACAATGGTACAAAAGATTTATCTTCCGGTAAAGAAAGGAGAGAAGGAAAGGGAAAAGGTACCAAAGATGGTACAAACAGTTAGCTTAACGGTAACAGACAAGAGAAAATACCAACGATGGTATATACAAGAAAAAGCAGTACTCATGTTAAGAAACGAAGTGGAAATAGAAAAGAACAGGGAAAGAAGTCACTAAAATGAGATTTAGAGAGAAATCTTAGTTACAAAGAAAGCACAGTTGTGTACACTTTCCATATATGTAGATGTTAGAGTGTATTCACTGTTGCAGTCATTACATTTGGGTAATCTGCTGGCAGGTTGCCCTCAACGGGCCTGATTAACAAAGTCTTGGCTCCTGCGTCGGTTGCTGTCCCTTCTTCCATGACATCAGAGGTATAAAACATGCAGCCGATGCCATTACATCAGTTTTTCTTGCCCCAGATGTCAGGTGCCCCCCCACATGGGGAGCAAAATATATATACCATTACATCCACACTCGTAATCTCAGCAACTTCAACCCCACAAATTTCTCAAACACTTTTAAACATATTAACTGGCAAATCCTAAATACTCTTCCCCTTGACAATGCTGTAGAACATTTTAACTCTATCTTCCTAAAACCCAAGCCCCGTCAAGAAACAAATGAGTCAAAACTAATTCTGCTCCTTGGCTATCCAAAGAAACAAAACAAATCATGCATCGCAGGGAAAAATCCTGGAAGCTCTACCAGAAAAATAAAATGTCTTCTACCTTGCTTCAATACACCCAACTCCGCAACCAAGTAAAAAAACTAATCACCTTGGACAAAAAAAAACTACTATAATAAACTTCAGTCCAACAATAACAAGAACCCAAAACAATTCTGGAAATCAGTTAATTCCCTACTCCATCCAGGGTCCAGGAATAATCCCTGCTCTGACCCTAGCATAACTGACACGGAACTAAACTCTCACTTCAACACATTCTTTACAGAATCCATAGCTAAGCTAACCAAATCTTTTCCAAACAATAATCCATCCAACTCTCTTTCCTCTACACCTAACAACCCTCATAACTGTTCTCTTAATTTCCAGCTCAAACCTGTTTCAACTACTTTTATAAAAAGACTCCTATCCAAACGAAAGCCATGTTCTAATGCCCGACAGCATACCCTCCTCCTTCCTCAAATCTGCTGCTGAAGGTATTGCTATCCCTATCAGCATCCTAATTAACAGATCTTTAAGAGAGTCATATGTACCCAAACTTTGGCGTTCTGCCTTCATTCTACCTCTTCACAAAGGAGGCAAAAACACCAATATCTCCAACTTCCGCCCAATTGCCCTACTCTCGCCAATATCAAAAAATCTAGAAAAATGTGTCCACCACCAACTTATGCCTTTAACTCAGAACCACCTCATAACACCCACCCAACATGGCTTCCGCCCTGGCCACAGCACCATTACTGCCTTACTATCCTTAGAAACAGTAAATCGAGCCCGGGATTCTGGATTACTAGTATCCACAGTACTGCTAGATCTTTCTAAAGCTTTTGACACCATCTCCCACAAGCACCTTCTCTTTCATCTCACCAACCTTCATCTCTCCCCCCTGATACTCTATCCTGGTTCTCCAGTTACCTATCAGACAGATCTCAAGCTGTCAGATGGAAGAACTCTACCTCCTCCTTCTTGCCAACACCCACCGGTGTTCCCCAGGGGTCCATCCTCAGACCCATGCTTTTCAACATCTTCATAAATAACCTTCACACTGTCATCCCTGACACTACAGTTATCCAATACGCTGATGACTCTACCTTAGTCTGTGCCACCTCTAACCTGCCTGAACTACTGACTAAAATCCAAATAGCTTTTTCCACTACTGAGAACTGGATGCACCAAAACCATCTCTCTCTCTCAACTCTAATAAATCTAAAATACTTCTTTTCCCTCCCTCCAGGGCTTTCTCTTTCGACAAAAATGCTTTCAAAGTCCTAAGCCAAACCAACACTGCTATAGAAGTGGTCCCTTCTGCAAAACTCTTTGGCATTACCATAGACAAACACCTTAAATTTGATATCCACATACAACAAAACAAAGAAAACCCACCAAAAGCTAGGTATGCTCTATAGGAATAACCGCTTTCTCTCCAACTCCTCCAGGCATACTATAGCAACTACCTACCTCATACCTTCTTTACTATATGGAGCCCCTCTTCTAACAAACCTGTCTTCTTCCAACACCTCTAAACTCGAAATTTGCTATAATAAGATCTCTAAATTTGCAACTAAATGCAAAACCTCTACTCACCACTGCCTTACCCTACAATCTCTGAACTGGCTCGAACTCTCTAACCACCTAGACTATCTCCAACTAACCACTGCTCACAAATTAATATTCTACCCAGATAAATGCCCAGCCTTAACAAACATCCTTCCCCCATACATCCCAAATAGATCTCTGAAATCTGAGCACCAAAGTTTAATCTCTATCCACAAACCCAAACGTCCTGCAGGCCAACTCCTCCTCTCTTTCACTCTAGGCAAAAAATGGAACTCTCTCCCTCCTTCACTTAGGACTATACCTAACTCTGAATCCTTCAAGACCCAACTTTTCTCATACCTGTCTACTAAACGTAAATGTTCCTGCTTTCACCCTACATAAATTCAAAGAAATTTCCCCTTTGAGCTCTCCATACTCCTTGCGCCACGGTACCCTATAACTTTTACTTTTCTATTCTCCTAAAACAAACCTAAATTAACATCCTCAGATTAAGCAATTTCTCTCTCTTGACTCCAAGTATATAAATATTTTAAATATCAAGTAACCTCAGATGCTTATTTTTCAGACAGGTGAAACGTGTTGCTCTGAATGTAAATACCTGTAAACTGTTATCTATTGTCTTTAATTGTGTCTATAATGTACAATTTATGCATTTGCTTTTCCTGATTGTATGAATTTATATATGTATTTCGCCTTTTGCATTATGTAACCTTTATTGTATTCGTGTTGCTTATAGAGCTTTTCTCCCCGGGCTTCCACTGAAAATGGGCATGTTCTGGCCCAGTGGACTTCCCCAGTAATCAAAATGAAAATAAATAAAAAAAATAAATAAATAATAACACACAAAATATACCTCCAAACAAAAGCAAATACATCAAGGCTTTTAAGCATAGTAAAAGAAAGTTGAGTTATAGTAAGAGACAAACAGGGGGCTGGAGGGTGGGTAACCAAGACTGCAACAGTGAATACACTCCAACATCTACATTTATGGGAAGTGTACACAACTGTACTATGTTTTTCGTGTTTCACTGTTGCAGTCATTACATTTGGGTAGATTCCCAAAGCTATGGTTGGGAGGATGGATTTATACAGCATTAGGACCAGCTATAAGGCCCTACAGGACAGCAGTGGCAAAGCCAGCTCTGGATTTAAAGAAAGGTAAGTGGTAATGCTTGGTGAACGTACGAACTGAGCTCCAGGTAGCAGCTTCTAGAATGTCTTTGGTAGGAACACCTCAGAAAGGCAGTAGAAGTAGATGCAGCCCTGGTAGAATGAGATCTGATCCCCTGGGGGATAAGTTTTACCATGCTGCATATAGCAGAAATGAATACAATGGCTTATCCATTTGGAAATAGTCTGCTTTGACATAGCCTTTCCCTCTGCCCGTGCAGCAAATGCCACCAGTAGTTGTTCAGATTTTCTTAAGAAATTTTGTCCTGTTTAAGTAAAATCTAAGTTGTCTGTGTATATCCAAGGAATGCAGAATTCGCTCCCCCTTGTTCTGTGGGTTGGGAAAGAAAGTTGGCAAATGAATGGTCTGATTAAGTGCCACATTGGATAGCACCTTAGGCATGAAGGATGGATTGGTCCTGAGACACCCTGTCCGCATGAAAAATAATGAAAGGCTCCACTGCCATAAGAGCCTGTAATTCAGAAATCCTTCTAGCTGAATTGACTGCTAAAAGGAAAGCTGTTTTCCAGGAGAGAAATTTTAAGTCTGCAGTAGCAGCTGGCTCGAAAGAAGAGAGAGTGAGTTTTTCCAATACAAAATTGAGGTCCCAGGCAGGGGTTGGAGCTCTCCTGGGTGGTCTTAAGTTTTTGGCCTCTCTGAGATACTGCTTTAGCAAAGGATGAGAGAAGAGGGGAGGTTCTGTGTTGTAATGAGCTGAAATAGCAGAGGCATGGATTTTTATGGAAGAAAAGGACAGGCCCTTGTGAAGCATCTCAGGTAAGTATTGTAAAATCTGAGGAATATTGGGCGCTGCTGCGCTTATTCCTTGTGATTGGTTCCAGGCACAGAATCTTTTCCACTTGTCAGCACAAGATTTTCTAGTACTAGGCCTTCTCGCCTCCAAAATGACATCCATCACAGGTTTGCTGAGGGGATGCTAAAGGTGAATTTAGGTGATTAGCCACGCTGCAAGATTCAAAGTTTGAAGCTGAGTGCACATAATTTGGTTGTTCTGCTGAGACGGTAAGTAATGGGTCTGAGGCAGGTACCACAGTAGAAGGTGTGACACATTGCACAGGAGTGGGTACCAGTGTTGGCGAGGCCAGTCTGGAGCAATCAGAATCATTTTTGGTTTGTCCTGTTTTAGTAGAACTTTGGAGAGCAGAGGCAGAGGGGGAAAAGCATAGACTGAGGTTTTTCCAGCTGAATGATGGAGCATCCACTTTCCAAGCTTTTTTGTGATGACTTCTTGTGCAGAATTTGTCCAATTGATAGATCTTTTTGCCTCACCCCAGAACTATGTCTGGACTCTCCCATTTGCATGTCAAAATGTTGAAAATCCGTGGTTTCAGTTTCCATTCGTGTGGGTCCATGAGATTTCTGCTTAGTTCGTCTGCCAGAGTATTCAGCTTTCCTGGCAGGTATTGAGCTTGTAGCTGTATTTGGTAGGTCAAGGCCGTGCTCCACAATGCCATGGCTAGTCTGCATAGGGGATTAGGAATGTGTACCCCCCTGCTTGTTTATGTACCACATAACTGTGGTGTTGTCTGTCTATTATTAATTGTCCTGGATGAAGATAGTCCTTGAAGGCTGTCGTGCATTCTGTACAGCTAGCATCTCTTTCTGATTGATATGAAGGTGCATTTGGGATTTGGGCTCCATCTGCCTTGAATGCACTTCCCTGCCAGATGAGCACCCCAAGCATAGTCTGATGAGTCTGTAGTTAGGGTTTGGGCGGCAGGGGGTGGAGTGAATGGCAGTCCCTTGTTTTGGTGGCAGGCCTCTGCCCACCATAGGAAATCTAGTTTCAGGCAAGGCATGATAGGAATCATTGTTTCCAGACTGTGACAATGTTGACTCCATAAACTTTTTAAGTACCACTGAAGTTTCCTCATATGCAGTCTTGCATATGGAATTAGAAGAATGCAGGTGGCCATGAACCCCAAGGCTTGCAGAATTTGTCTTGCAGATAACATGGTTTTTGTGGCCACCTGTTTGAATTAAGTCACCAATTGAATTTACTTTTCTGGCATTAGGTAAGCAATCTGGGCAGTTGTATTCAAGCTTGCACCCAGGAATGTAATTTTTTTGAGAGGGTAACAGTTGTGATTTATTTTCGTTTATTGTGTACCCTAGTCAAGTTAGAACCCTTTTTACAAACGCCAGATGCTTTAGAAGAATGTCCTTGTTTTTTGCCTGAATTAGTCAATCGTCCAGGTATGGATAGATTTGAAGATTTCTTTGCCTGCAAAATGCAATTACTGTCATCGGTAAGGAGCAAGAAAAAGTTTCCCCATCGGGGTACTTAGCTTTTAGTTGAAGACGTCAGTTCTGAAACTCGAAAATGAAAATTTCAGGAGTCGGCCGACCGGCATTTGCGAACTGCTTCTGCTTCGAACACCGCGCGGCAAGAAAGACTGATGTAATGGTGTCGGCTGCATGTTTTATACCCCAGATGACCTGACGTTCATGGAAGAAGGGACAGCAACTGACGCAGGACCCAAGACTTTGTTAATCAGGCCGACTGAGGGCAACCTGCCAGCAGATTACCCAAATGTAATGACTGCAACAGTGAAACACTAAGAACATCTGGCTAGCTCAAGAGCTGTTCTGAGACACATCTGGCACTGAAAGCGGCAAACGAGATCCGAGGTAATCCTGCGAGGAACATTATGGGTAAAGCTTGCCTAGAGAGTTTTTGGAGGGTGAGAGCTGGAATAATGGCTGATTCAGTTCCAATATCAGAACCAAACCCCATAGTCAAGGATTAAGTACAGACTGATAACATCAGACCTAGTATTTCAAGCTCTAGGGTTGATGTCGACTGCCATTCTTCTAGTTCCTCTACCAAGACTTTTATGTGAGTATTTCAATGGACATTGGCAGTGCAGTGGTCTATTCAATACCAGCCTCTATCATTCCCCATAGTCATGTATGCTGGTGGATTCAGACAATCTGTCACTGGGGAGACCATTCTCACTTCCTCCACCAATCGCCACAGTAACCACTGACGCTTCACAACTGTGGTTGGGGAGGGCATTTTCTGGGAAAGATGGTCCAAGGCATATGCCCCCCCCCCAGAGACAGAGTTGCATATCAACATTAAAAAATGAGAGCAGTCGGCCTAATGTTGCAAGCCTTCTAGCAGGACATTCTCCCTCTCTCCTCTACATCTATCCCCCTCTTCCTCTAATAAATTCAAAGTTCCTACAGAAAACAAGCAGGCTGAAGAGCTCAATCATCCTCACTGCCCCCTTCTGGCCTCGACAGGTTTGTTTCCACTTCCTTTGGTCTCGCTTGAAATATCCTCCATGTATACTGGAACCCACTCAGATCTCCTATTTTATCAGTTAGGAATTCAACATTCCACCTCCATGCCCTCAAACTGACCGCATGGTTTCTCCACTTCCAATGATAGTCAGGTGGGTCCAGGCTGACTTCCCCAGTTCATGACATTATCTTGTTTTCTCAGAAAACCTCCACCAAGAAAGTCTACAGAAGGAAATGTAAAAGATTTTCTACTTGGGCTTTCAATCAGAATATTGACCCTTTTTCAGCACCTACTTTGGCCATTCTTCTGTTTCTCAATACTCTTTTCAAGGAAGGGGCTAGCTTTTCTACTATTAAAAACTTCAGTTGGCAGTCGCACTTAATTTCCACGCTGGAACGGAATCATTAACTCTGGCATCTTCCAGATTATGTAAAGCTTATATGAATGGAATCTTCCTCCTTAGACCTCTAATAAAGGATTCCTCCCCTCCTTGGAATTTAATGGTGGTCCTTCAGGGGTAAATTCAGAAACCCTTTGAACCAGCAGACAAATGTGATACAAAGTTTCTTTCTTGGAAAATAATACTTTAAGTGGCTATCACTTCAGCAAAAAAAAAATTTGAGCTCCAGGCCTTATGGCTAAGGCCTTCTTACATTATTTTCCATAAGGACAGGGTGTCTCCTTTCTGCTTAAAGAAGCTATGAAGACTAACGTTAACTAGTCTATACAGTTATCAATCTTCTTTCCAAATTTTTTCAATAAAGGTGAATACATGCTGTACCTCCTTGATGTGCACAGACTGTTTACTACAGTAATTTCGAATCCACTTCGGTCGACCGTTCAGAATGTCGACCCGAAATGCTGAATTCAGAATTTTGAAACAGCAACCAATGTGAAGATGAATACATCGACATCCATAGTTAGATGTATTTGACATAGCAGGTGGTGACATCACTCACCTCCTGCTATGCACATTAACGTACCATTAAGAGTCTATAGTCTCCCACACTCCCTGCATATTAAATATGCTAACTCCATACAGGGAGTAAATGAGCTAATTTCCTGTTCCTCACTGAACTACGCTCTCCCTGCACAATGTCGAACCCAAACACTAACTACACAACCAGTTTGCTGCAGTGTAGTAGATACATTTTGGTTCGACATTCTGCCAACTTAATGCATTTTCAAGGTTTTCACTGTAAACCTGCACAGCAGACAATTATGTTTTTACCTTCACAGAAAGAAATGTTTTACCTTCACAGAAAGAAACAGCTGATCAGACTTATTGTAGTGTTTTGATCTTTTTCCCCGCTAACTATTAGGGTCAGGCAGTTTTCAAAATTACTCTGGTCAAATGGATCACAGATTGCATTTTGCTGATTTATTCTCACAAAGGTCTGGAGTTGCTTTGTCCTCCTAGAGCTCACTCCACTAGAGCTAGGGCCACTTCATCTGCCTTTTCCGCAAGAACTTAACATCTGTGTTGCAGCCAATTGGTCAAAGACTCATACCTTTGTTACACATTATGAGTTAGACAGTCTCCAAAAGCAGAGCTTCCTTGTTTCAACAGTACTCTAGCATGTCTTTCCTTGAGGGCCTCCCGAGAGTTACATAGCTGGGCACTCTGACCCATTTGTGATGAAGAATAAAAAGGACATCAGATTTAGAAGTTATGTACTTACCATAACTTGGCATCTATGTTTTCATTCTTCCTCACCTTCCCTCCCAACCTTCAACTGGTCCTGTCACTCCCAGAAGGATCTTTGGATGATATTGGAATCAGCATGTTCCTGGTTTGAGCCTCAATGTTTTTCTTCTGTCTGTGTTCTCTCTATAACACAGCAGGATAAGGCAACAAAGTCGATTTCAGGAGCTGGGGATGGAACAGAGCATTGTGGGTAGAGGAAGGAGCTCGAGTTAAGTCTTGCAGATGCAGCTGAGTTGGATCTGAAGATAAAATCCTAAACCCATTTATGAAGAACGAAAATGGAGAACACAGATGCCAGTTATGGTGAGTACATAACTCCTAAATAGGATTTCGTGAATCTGAATGGGTTATACATTTCTCTAATAAAAACATGTAAAAAGAAAAATAAATACCTCTCCAATGTCTCCCTGTACCACTCTGATTGGATCAGTCAGGATGTCCCTAGCTAGCTTTTCAATTTTCCGACGAAAAGTGGCACTAAATAGTAGAGCTACAAGAAAAAGAAAATGTGAGGAAAAATCATCACTAAACATTGAATGCATATTCTAAAAAATAAACACAAACAAATATCAATCTTCTGACCAAAACTGGAAGACATCAAGGATAATGACACATTTACATGGTGGAAACCTCCTCTAGGGAGCAGTATGCACACACAGGCTAGATGACAAGGGCACTTTCCCAAGCAAACCAAGTTCTGTGTTAAGGGAAAGCAAAAAGGAAGCAAAGTACTACATAACGAGGCAAAGATTACTTAATTTCACTAAATTACATTTTTGCTAAATAAATGTGCTCCACTTTCTTGACTACCTTACTTGTAACATACATACATATACCTTAGTTAGGGTTATGGAAGAAATCCTCTGCCAAGTACAGTGTATGCTGTGGTGTGTAAAGTACAGCTGTGAAATACGCTTGCAATACCATTAGACTAACTCATCACTGTCTACATGGTTGGGTACTTCAGCTTGACAGGCCACCATGCTAACTTAAGTTTTCCTACAGTAGCAATCTACAAGAAACTCCTGGCAAGACCTGGAATCAGTTGTGAACCACAAAGGCATTACTAACATTCTAGCAGTTCCATACACTCAGACTTTGGTATAATATTAGCTTCTTAAAACAAAATGCTACAAAATGCCTCAACTATGTCCACACTAGCAAACCTAGACTTCTTTGGTCTACAAACAGCTGCAACAAAGTCAAACTCCCTCATTCACCATACCTAGCTAAGAGTGTCAAACTGGAAGATGCTTCAGACCCAAGGGCAATACAACCAAGTAACTGTGACAATGGCCTTATCAACCAACATATCTCGCCACTATGTTCACTGAACAGTAAACATGAAAAACAGTGTCAACCATGGCAACTATTAAACACATGCTTAATATTACCCTACAGACATGCCATGACCGACCAAGGAAGCAGCCACTATCAGGACAGACTTCATTCACCTATAATATATTACATCAGTGCAACTTCTAACTGAACCAGCACCTCTAACAAATACAGAGGATGGCAGTAACTGTACCTTGATTACAAGGACAAGAAAAAAACATCAATAGTTACAGTATTCTGTACAGTAGTACTGTATTTCCTCATTCCTGTCCTCACAGTCTAGAAGGTTCGGTAAAATGACAAGCAAAGCCTATACAAAATAGGACGAGTCCCCAGAGTGCCATGGGAAGGACACTTAGTCTTGGAAAAACTCCATCTTGCTATGCTGTAGATAATGCAGTTTTACAAACGGCATCGGATGAACCCCCCCCCCCCCCCGAAAAATGCAGCAAAGGTTGAAAAACTTCTGGAAGAATCTACCCAGAAAACTCCCTATAATTATCTGACAACTTTAAAACATATAATCCAGTTTGCTTACACAATGGTAGGCCTAATTCAGTGGGAATAAAAGAAAAATTCCATCAATTTGATCCTTCATGTCCCACAGATATAAGTGAAGAACCATCTCCTCTGACCCATGCAGTGTAACACCCACCTTGATTTTAAGGATGTAGATAAAACAAAAGGTACCTGGACTACTTACTACAAAGGGCAATGTCTGCTACCAGCTACGGGCATGAAAAAGTCTGGGAAACGGGCAACTTTGTCAAAACTGGAGAAACTGTGTAGCACTGAAACATCACAGCTAGGCACTAACGTACTACTTGTGGACTATCAGCCATGAGAATGTAACACTGAGAATTCTCTCATGCCGTCTGAGGACCATCTATTACTCAAATAGCACAACACAGTGTGTGACAGATGTACATATATATAATATCCTCGGAAGCAAATATCTCACACAAACTAAACTCAAGTTACCAAAACTTTCAGCAGTACACCACACACCACCCCAAGGCAATCACAATACACAATCCATAACATTCTAAAGATTAACTTGCCTAAACCTCAAAGACCTCCAAAACACAGAAGAAAAACAAATCACACTTGGCAAATTAAGCCTACACAGCACAGAGTTCCAAAAGTCACAGACACAATCTGTAATGTTCTTGTTAAACGGGACTCCATTGTAAAACATACAAATGTGCCTCTTACCAGGCTGTGCAAGGAAAAGTACAGTTGTGTACACTTACCATGAATGTAGATGTTCGAGGGTATTCACTGTTGCAGTCATTACACATTTGGGTAATCTGCTGGCAGGTTGCTCTCAGTCAGCCTGATAAACAAAGTCTTGGGTCCTGCGTCAGTTGCTGTCCCTTCTTCCATGACGTCAGGTCGTCAGGGGTATAAAACATGCAGCAGACGCCATTACATCAGTTTTTCTTGCCCCAGATGTCAGGTGCCCCCCAAATGGGGAGCCAAATATTTAAGTAATTAAAAAAAAACACACAAAAATATACCACCAAACAAAAGCAAATGCACCAAAAAGGCTTTTAAGCATAGTAAAGGAGAGTAGAGGTATAGTAAGAGGAAAAAAGGGGGTTGGAAGAAGGGTAACCAAAACTGCAACAGTGATTACACTCTAACATCTACATTTATGGTAAGTGTACACAACTGTACTATGTTCTTTGTGTTTCACTATTGCAGTCATTACATTTGGGTAGATTCCCAAAGCTGTGGTTGGGAGGATGGATTTATACAGCATTAGGACCAGCTATAAGGCCCTGCAGGACAGCACTGGCAAAACCAGCTCTAGATTTAGAGAAGAAAGGTGAATGGTAATGTTTGGTGAACATATGAACTGAGCTCCAGGTAGCTGCTTCTAGAATGTCTCCAGTAGGAACACCTCTGAGAAAGGCTGTAGAAGTAGATGCAGCCCTGGTGGAATGAGATCTGATCCCCTGGGGGATAGATTTACCATGGTGCATACAGCAGAAACTAATACAATGACTTATCCATTTGGAAATAGTCTGCATTGAAATAGCCTCTCCCTCTGCCCCTGCAGCAAATGACACCAGTAGTTGTTCAGATTTTCTTAGAGATTTCACCCTGTTTAAGTAAAATCTAAGTTGTCTATGTACATCTAATGAATGCAGAATCCGCTCCCCCTTGTTCTGTGGATGGGGAAAGAAAGGTGCTAGATGAATGGTCTGATTAAGAGCCACACTGGATACCACCTTAGGCATGAAGGATGGATTGGTCCTGAGAGACACCCTGTCCACACGAAAAATAATAAAAGGCTCCACTGCCATAAGAGGCTGTAATTAGGAAATCCTTCTAGCTGAAGTGACTGCTAAAAGGAAAGCTGTTTTCCAGGAGAGAAATTTTAAGTCTGCAGTAGCAGCTGGCTCGAAAGGAGGAAGAGTGAGTTTTTCCAATACAAAATTGAGGTCCCAGGCAGGGACTGGAGGTCTCCTGGGTGTTCTTAAGTTTTTGGCCCCTCTGAGATGCTGCTTTAGCAGAGGATGAGAGAAGACGGGAGGTTCAGAGGCATGGATTTTTATGGAAGAAAAGGTCCTTACAGGCCCTTGTGAAGCATCTCAGTTAAATATTGTAAAATCTGAGGAATATTGGGCACTGTTGTCCTTATCCCTTGTTATTGATTCCAGGCACAGAATCTTTTCCATTTGTTAGCATAAGATTTTCTAGTACTAGGCCTTCTTGCATCCAAAATGACATCCAGCACAGGTTTGCTGAGGGATGGCAAGGGTGAATTTAAGTTATTAGCCATGCTGCAAGATTCAAAGTTTGGAGCTGAGTGTGCAGAATTTGGTTGTTCTGCTGAGACAGTAAGTAAGGTGTCTGAGGCAGGTGCCACGGTGGAAGGTGTGACACACTGCGCAGGAGTGGGTACCGGTGTTGACTAGGCCAGTCTGGAGCAATCAAAACATTTTTGGTTTGTCCTGTATGACTTTTAGTAGAACTTTGGAGAGCAGAGGCAGAGGGGGAAAGGCACATACTGATCGTTTTTTCCAGCTGAATGATAGTGCATCCACTTTCCAGGCTTTTTTTGTTTTAATTCTTCTGCAGAATTTGTCCAACTGATA
>NC_056747.1:1198700452-1198726353 GCF_019279795.1 Protopterus annectens | reverse complement strand
CCTCAAAAAAGCCCTCTTTTCAGCCAATTGGGGTTTCCCCCTTCAGTGTCGATTGAAATTCAGAAATTTTGGGAACCTTTCACCTTTTTTTTCCCAAAACTTTTAGGGGGGGTGTATTTCAAAAAAAAAACCCCCCGATAGTCCCTTTGTTGGGAAAAAACAGCCAAAAACCTTTTTTTTTCCCTTTAAACCGGATTTGTGCCGAATTTAAAGAACCAGTGGTTAAAGCAACTTGCGTTAAGGATGGAAGCGCTTCTGACGCCCCATTTGAACCACCTAAGAAGAGGGCCAAATTCATGCGTCCTACCTCTTCTGCTGCACCTCTACTGCCCATACCTCAGCCTGTGGCTGACCTCGGCCTGGTAGAGGAATCTGCTTCCGCCAGACAGGATATAGTGGGTACCCATGAGGAAAGCCACACAATCCCGAGCAGATCCGTACAGATTTTACCGGCATCTGCCTCAGTCGCCGGAGGCAACCAGTGCTCTCTGTGGGCCCGTCAGATTCCGATGATCCCATCACTTCGTTTGACTCTAGGCCTTCTCCTAGATGGACGCCAGGTAGGCCTCTTAAGAAGATGCAAATGACCAAACCTCTCTGTACTGCCTAAAAGCACACCCAATTAGAAAGCTTTCAGCCAAAGCCTATTCAATGCCTTCATGGCTCTACACACTACATCGGTAGGAAGCCCTAGCATTGTTCCTCCTCTCATGTCCTAGCCCTCAAACCTGAGATACTGTAAGAGACTAAATAACTTTCTGACTCCTCCTCAGAAGACTCCCTCTCCTACACTTCACAGATCTCTTCTTCCCTGGGATATGGATCACCAGAGGAAGAGTCCTTTGAGCCTGACTCCCCCAGTTGAGGATTTAACCTACAAGGAAACTATCTGCAAAATGAAAGACCACTTCAAATGGGAATCCACTGACATGACTGAGGTGCAGAAGAGGTTCTGTGACCTCCTACAGATGAGCTCTCCCAGTTCTTCTGCTGTCCCTCCTATTCTGCTGGCATTCGGATGCTTTTTCCTCAGCATCCCTCAACCCTGACTCCCAGCCCTCAAGCCCCACGCAGGGCTGACAGATTGTACATGGTCCCAGAATCGGAGAAATTTCTCAAGTGCCCTTCAGCTGAGCCAGCCACTGTTTCCATCTCTACTTATGGGGCTTGCAAACTTCTTCCTACTACAGCAATTCTTCCAGCTGTCAAAGACGGCAAGACAATTAAATGTCTTGGGAAGAAAATCTACACTTCGGCCACCCTGTCTTTCAGGGCCACACATTACCAGACTCACATGGCCAAGTACTCATTAGCCCTGCTGGACAAAGCCAATAAGGAATTGGCCGACATCCCAGACTGCGAAGCCAAAGCTTCACTGTCCTCCCTGCTAGCTCTCACCTCTCAGGTGAATAGACCCTCCATAAGGTGCAGTTGTGATGCAGCTGAAGCCTCAGCTAGGTCACCTGCATCAGCTTCTGCTTTAATTAGATACTCTTAGCTACATCTTCAGCCCCTCCCTGATGACATCAGGGCTAAGCTTACTGATGCCCCTTTAAATCATTCTGCCTTGGTTGGCACCAAAGTAGCTGACCTTTTCAAGTCTCTACAGCAAAAAGGCAAAGAAATGCAGGACCTCAAACACCTGCTAGTTTCGCCCATTTCCAAGTTCCATAGGCACTACCCTGCCAAAATGAACTTCATTAGGAAACCATCTTGCCATATGGCTCCCTCCAGGCCCAGGAGACCTAGAAAACAGCCCTGTCCGGCTATATCTTCTCCAGCCACCAGCCAGAGGTCTCCCTTGCAAGATAGGGCAGGTAGTGTGTGACTACCTGCCAACCTCACTACTCGCCCCTCCTACCCGTCTGCCCATATCTCTCACTGTCTCCCTATATGGTCCTGCATTACCTCAGACAAATGGGTTCTTTCCATCATCCAGAACTGTTATTTTATGACCTGGATCACCCCCCCCGTGTAAGAATGAGCACTCCACAGCCCCCCACCAGTCAGCTACACCTCCTGCAACCTGTACTGCAACCTGTACTGACTCAAGGCACCATAGAGCCAGTGCCTTTGGAAACAAAAGGAAGAGGAGTCTACTCCAGAATTTTTCTGGTTCCCAGAAAGGATGGACCATGGAGACCTATGCTAGATCACTCGCATCTCAGCCTTTTCCTAAAGGTCCCTATCTTCAGAATGCTCACTCTGTCCAACCTCTGTTTAAGGGTTCATGGTAACTATAGATATAAAGGATGCTTATCTGCACGTCCCAATAAAACCCACGTTCAGGAAATAACTGAGGTTTTTGGCAGGCTCATTCCTTTTTCAATTCTTTGCCTTGCTCATTGGGCTTTCCACTGCACCCAGGGTATTCACAAAATGTCTGGCTCCAGTCAACGCTTATTGCACAACGAAGGGTATCCAGATATTCCCCTACCTAGACGACCTGCTAATTCAGGCAGATAGAAGACTCTCCTTCACACTCTTCTGTCCCTCTTTCAGTCTCTAGGATTTCATAAAAATTTCCCAAAATTTCACCTGGAGCCCACACAGAACATTGTTTTCCCTGAGAGTACAGGATTCACAAAGGCCTCATGAAGGTTTTCCTGCCACCAGACAAGGTGGTGTCCTTGACAGACCACATGCTCTGTGTCCTCAAAGCATCATAACTGACAGCAAGGCAGTACCTGAGACTTCTGGGTTACATGGCTGGCAGCCACTATACCCATGCTCCCCTTAGCAAGACTGCACATGAGAAAACTACAATGGTATCTTCAGTCAGTCTGGACCCAACATTCTCATCCCTTGGAATTCAGGGTACTCCTCCTATCCTGCTTGAAGCAAGAAATTTAGTGGTGGCTGGTACAAGTGGCCAACAACCCAGGCCTCCCTCTCCAACCACCCCTACTCACAAAAATCTGGGCTGGGGAGCAACACTAGGCCAAAGACAGGTGCAGGGTTTGTGGCCAAACACACACAAACTACAAACTAAAGCACATCAATGTCAGAGAGATGAGTGCAATCCTCTTTGCTGTGCAATCCTTCCTACCCTACCCTCCAGCAAGACCCGCTCAAGATTTTCACGGACAACACCACTGCCCTGTGGTATCTCAATAAACCGGGAGGGACCAAATACTACCTCCTTTGCAGACTTGGTCTGCTGGTGTGGGAACTGGCCATCTCACAGGGGATTATCCTGCAGGCAGATGTTCATCGTGCATACAGCTGCAGTCATAACAGATGGGTTCTCCTGCCGTCAGGCGGGTCCTCTGTCGGCCGAATTCCAAATTCTAGGTCCGGCGTCGGTTGTCGTCGCTTCTTCCCTGACGTCAGTGCAACAGGGGTATAAAGGAACCAGCCGACGCCATTTTCTTCAGTCTTTCTTGCCGCCCGAAGCAGAAGCAGTTCGCAAGTGCCGGTCGGCCAGCCCCTGAAATTACGAAAATTTTGAAACCGAAGTCTTCTTGAAAGCTAAGTACCCCGTTGGGGAAACTTTTCTGGCCTCAGACCGATGTCAGACAAAGTTAATAATTGTATTTCATGTGGGAAGCAAATACCGCATAAGGATTTCCATTCCCTCTGTATACCTTGTTTAGGCCCAGACCACGACGTCTCGGTCTGTCGCTTTTGTGCTACATTCAACAAACGCACCATTAATCGTCGGGCGGAGTTCGCCCAGCATTATTTTGGAAAAACTTTTAACTATATTATGTCGTCGGATACTCCGACTCCAGTTCTGTCTAAAAAACGCAAAGATAAGGACCGACACACGAGGTCCGCGGCCTCTACCGACACCACGCCAAAGCCGACTACACGTGGTCTGGTTATCAGCGAGGCGCCTACGCAGCCCCTGACTACCGACGACACTCCATCGGCGGTGTCTCCTGTGCCCGAGGTCGCAGGCTCCTCGGCCCACACCCCGACTACAGATACCGAAGCCACTCTTGGCGTTGAACCTCAAAATGTGGACAGGTCTACCTCCACTCAAGGTGTCTTCAGACCTTCCTCTTCTTTTTCCATCAAGGCTTTCACTAAGTCTAAAGCAGCCATGCATTCTAAGAGACAAGCTACACAGGGCCCATCTCCAGGCCCCATGCCTAAAAAACAGATGCTTAAAATGGCTGAGGATTTAATTACTCTGATCAGGAGTTCTCAACCCCCACCAGACAAAAGGCCCAGAGTGGAGGAAGAATCCCCATCCTCTGATCAGGGCTCCATTATTTCAGAGCACTCTGATGATCAGGAACATTCTTACTCTCCTTTTGAAGACTCTGATGCGGAGGAGTCCATTCCTTCTGTATCCCCTCCAGAGGATTACTCATTTGGGGAAACTTTGCATACCTTAAGCGAACACTTCCACTGGGAAGGCCAAGATTATTCAGATTCCAAGAAAAGGCTTGGGGAATTTCTCTTGCTTCCTCAGCACAGGCCTCTGGCTATACCTCCTGTCTTGGACATCCTAGATGTTTACTCGGAGGCCTGCCTTAACCCGGACTCTCTGCCTCCAGCCCCAGTCAAGCCTGACAGGTATTACAGGGTTCCTGACTCTCACCAATTTCTATACAAAAGCCATGCTGCTGATCCAGAAACCATCTCACAGGGCCCCAAGGGAATTAAGGCCTCCACTGCTAAAAATCCATTTACCTTCCGAGAGAGATTCCAGATCCTTAGCAAGGTGGGGAAAAAAGGTATATACCTCGGCTACCTTAACCATGAGGGCCTTAAACTGTCAGTTCCATATGCTAAAATACCAACAGTTTTTGTTATCACAATTGAAAAGTAAAATGTCACAACCTGAACAACCAGACTTGAAGGAGTTGCAGGATTTGATGCATAGTACAGAACAAGTGGGTAAGCATACCTTACAGTGTGGTTTTGATGCTCTAGAGGCCTCATGTAGAGCTGCTGTTACAGGATCAGTCATACGTAGACATGCCTGGCTCAAGGAACAAACCTTGCCTGATCATGTCAAAGCTAAATTACTAGATGCCCCTCTACAAAAGGATGTATTATTTGGTGCTAATGCTGAGGAGGTATTAAGGAAAATGGAGGAAAAGGCTAAATCAATGCAAACTGTGAAAGATTTTCTACAGGTACAACCCCCACGTTTCAGTAGAAATTGGCCTTCCAAAAATTGGTCCTTTCCAGCCACGGACAGACCCCAAAGAGGTAGATATAGGAGCCCGAGGGGCAGAGGACAATCCCAAGGATCGTTTAGAGGCAGACAATGGCAAGCTCCTACACAAAGAGGTGGTGAGGATAACTCGCAATCATTCAGAAAGCAAGCCCAATGACTTTCCCCTTTGCATGCCAAGCAAAACTCAAATGGCAGCCCCCTTAGGAGGAAAGCTGGCATTATTTTCAAAAAATTGGCATATTGTCACAAAAGACAAATGGCTCCTGGACATTATAGACAGAGGGTACAGATTCCATTTTCACACCCTTCCAAAAATGAGGCATGCCAAACCTGCCACACAATCAAAGGGCAGAGGCATAAAGGCAAATTACAGATCTCATAGACATGAAAGCTATTCAAGAGGTACCTACGCACGAACAAGGTCAAGGTTTTTATTCCAGATTATTCCTGGTACCAAGGAAGGGAAAAGATTGGAGACCTATTTTGGACCTATCCATCCTAAACACATTTCTACTCGTACCAAAATTCAAGATGCTCACTCTACAGCAGCTTCTTCCCATGCTGGGCAAGGAGTCTTGGATGGTAACACTGGACCTCAAGGAGGCATACCTGCATGTCCCAATCAGACAAAATTGCAGAAGATACCTCAGATTTCTTGCAGGTTGAACCCATTATCAATTCTCTGCATTGCCCTTTGGCTTATCTACTGCGCCAAGAGTGTTCACGAAATGCCTGACATCAGTAATTGCCTACTGCAGACTTCAAGGGATACAAATATACCCCTATTTGGACGACTGCCTGATCCAAGCGGACAGCAAGCACATTCTTCTGAAACATCTGGCGTATGTAATAATGTTGTTGAACTCTCTGGGATACACAGTCAACAAAAAGAAATCAAGGCTAATAGCCTCTTGGAAGATAATTTTCCTGGGTGCCAACTTGGACACAAACACCCAGATGGCCTACCTCACGCCAGAGAAGCAGGGGCAACTAACTCAATACTTCAGAGCACTAGCAAATTGCACCAGGCTGACTGCAAGGAAAATCCTGCAGGCTCTGGAATTCATGGCATCTTGCATCTTACTAATCCCATGTGCAAAGCTGCATATGAGGAAACTTCAATGGTACCTGAAAAACCTATGGTCTCAACACAGCCACAGTTTGGAAACAATAATACCACTAATTCCATGTCTACAAAAGGAATTTCTGTGGTGGGCTCAAGCATGCCAAACAAACACAGGTCTTCCATTCAGCAAGCCTCAAGCAAATCAAGTCATCACAACAGACGCCTCTGACTACGCCTGGGGGGCGCACATGACAGATCGGTGCATTCAGGGCAAATGGTCCCAAAAAGAAAAGCACCTTCACATCAATCAAAAGGAAATGCTAGCAGTAATAAATGTTGTTATAGCTTTCAAGGACCTTCTGCAACCAGGTCAACTATTGATAAGAACGGGCAACACCACAGTTATGTGGTACATAAACAAACAGGGAGGAACACATTCCTACCCCCTATGCAGACTGGCCATGTCACTTTGGAACATGGCCATTGACTTACAAATCGAACTACAAGCACAGTACTTGCCAGGCAAGGAAAACACGCTGGCAGACAACCTAAGCAGAAATATGACAGATCCACACGAATGGAAGTTGCATCCAAAAGTTTTTACAGAGATAATCCAAGCATGGGGAAGGCCAGACATAGATCTCTTTGCCTCCCACAAAAATCACCAATTGACAAAATTCTGCTCAAGGATTTTCCATCCAAAGGCCTGGAGAGTGGACGCTCTCTCTTTCAGTTGGACATCAATGACAGTTTATGCCTTCCCACCTCTTCCTCTGCTGCCCAAAGTTGTATTGAAAACCAGAGCAGACAGACCAAAGATGATTCTCATTGCTCCAGACTGGCCAAGACAGCACTGGTACCCACTCCTGAGGAGCCTGATGCATTCCCCACCATGGACCCTGCCTCTAATGCCTCTTCTCCTAACTCAGCACAGCTTCAAAGCTCTTCACAGCCAGCTAAAAACACTCAATCTAGCCGCATGGAAGATTCCTTAGCATCACAACAGACCATACTCTCCAAGGAGGTGCAGGATGTCATTTTGGATGCCAGAAGGCCGTCAACTAGAAAAGCTTACTCCGCAAAATGGAAACTGTTTTGTGTCTGGAATGAGAAAAAGGGCCAGGATCCTGGAAAATTGAATTTACCTCAAATACTACAGTATCTAGCTGAGCTGCTAAGCAGTGGACTTTCATTCTCCTCCATCAAAATCCATGCCTCAGCCATTTCTGCAGAATACAACACTGATCCACCCTTATTCTCTCACCCTCTCTTAAGACAGTTCCTCAGAGGGGCTAAGAATCTAAGACCCCCAAGGAAACAACCAATACCTGCTTGAGATCTCAATTTCATTCTGGAAAAACTGACCTTGCCTCCCTTTGAGCCAGCTGCCTCATCAGATTTGCAATATTTGTCCTGGAAAACAGCTTTCCTCCTGGCTATTACCTCAGCTCGTACAGTTTCAGAACTACAAGCTCTCATGGCTGTGCAGCCTTTTATCATCTTCCATCAGGACAGAGTTTCCTTACGAACCAACCCGTCCTTTATGCCTAAAGTGGTATCCAAGGTAGCTTTGAATCAGGCCATACACTTACCTACCTTTTATCCTAATCCTCAAAACAAAGGGGAGAGATTACTACATTCCTTGGACATCCACAGACAACTGCGTTATTATTTGGACAGAACAAAGCCTTTCAGAAAATCAGAACAGCTCTTTGTGTCCTATGCTGTAGGAGCTCAAGGAAAGCCAATTTCCAAACAGACCATCTCAAAATGGATAGCCCACTGCATACGCTTTTGCTATTCTTTTCATGGCAAAACTGTACCTACAGGCATCAGATCTCACTCCACGAGGGCCGCAGCTACATCTGCAGCTTTCCTCAGAGGGGTTCCTACCAAAGATATTTTGGAAGCAGCCACTTGGAGTTCTGTGCATACCTTCTCCAAGCACTACCACTTACCATTATACTCCAAAACTAGAGCAGGCTTTGCCACTGCAGTCTTGCAGGGCATCCTGGCTCCTCCTAGTTCCACCTAGTGCCTACCACCCCTTTCTTAGCTTTGGGATTCTACCCATCTGTTATGACTGCAGCTGTATGCACGATGAACATAGTACAGTTTTGTACCTACCATAAATGTAGATGTTCGAGTGCCAATACAGCTGCAGTCCAGGTTTCCCTCCCTCCTTCCCCTCTTGGGACAGGCCTATAGGCTAACCCATCCTCATACAACCTGATTGGGGTATTCAGTTATGGTGTATTTGCTTGCAACTACTGTATTTTGATTATATTGCCTTGCTTTATTACTCAAATTTATGTATTGCCTTCCTTCTGGGGGCACCTGACATCTGGGGCAAGAAAAACTGAAGAAAATGGTGTCGGCTGGTTCCTTTATACCCCTGTCGCACTGACGTCAGAGAAGAAGCGACGACAACCGACGCCGGACCTAGACTTTGGAATTCGGCCAACCGAGGACCCGCCTGACGGCAGGAGAACCCATCTGTTATGACTGCAGCTGTATTAGCACTCAAACATCTACATTTATGGTAGGTACAAAACTGTACTTTTACATCCCCTCCCTTCACAACTTCCAGGCAGATTATCTCAGCAGAGCCATCACAAACAGCCACGAATGGATGCTTCACAGAGGTGTCTTCCTGCATCTGGTTCACGAGTGGGATACACTTCAAATACTGTTTGCCTCCTCTATCAGCGGGGAACTTCCTGGCTTCTGCACCAGGACACCAGACACCAAGGCATTGGCAATAGATGCCGTCTCAATTTCTTGGAAGGGGAAATTTCTGTATCCTCCCCCCCTTCCCTTTGATTCAAAAGATGCTGCTGAAAATTCAGCAGGACACACCAAAAATCTTGCTGGTGACTCTCTATTGGCACTGGCTCCTCCTTCTCTCAAATTACCCCTCTCAGTGGACCTTTCACACAGCACAAGGGAACACAGATGTGCCCACAGTGGCAGTCTCTGCTCCTCACCCTGTGGTTGAGAGGATTCTGATTCCCTTCAGACACCTGTACAACTAGGATGTGCTCAATGTCCTGCAGGAGGTCAAGAAACCTAACACAAGAAATTCTTACCTCTCAAAGTGGAAACGTTTTTCCATATGGTGTCACAAAAGACCGTTGGACCCTGCTGGCAAGCAACATCCCTCTTATCCTGTCTTACATGTGTGAACTATTGCAGACAGTTCTGGTCTGCTCTTCTATAAAAGCACATTTGTCTGCAATCTCTGCCTGTCTGTCTGGATCCACCACTAGCATCCAGACTTCCTACCAAACTCTTCATCAAAGGGTACTTCACCTAAGAACCCCCCCCCCAGGAAACCATCCCCTCCTCCCTGGGATCTTAACTATGTACTGGAAAAACCTACCTTAGCTCCTTTTAAAACTGCAGACAAAACCTCCCTAAAACTTTGCACATGGAAAACTGTTTTATTAGTGGCTCTGACCCCAGCCAGAAGGGTTTCAGAGCTACAAGCTCTGATGGCTAACCCACCTTTTCTAGTCTTCAACCTTGACAGGAAAGTGAGAGAGTACTACATTCCATAGATGTCCACAGACAGCTTAGGTTTTATCTCCATTAAACCAAGTCCATTAGGAAATCTGACCAACTGTCTCCTTCCGCCTCAGAGCCCTGGGGAAAGCAGTGACCAAACAGACCATTTCGGCCTGGATCTCCAAGGCCATTTCCTTCTGTTACTTATACCATGGGAAAACCTTGCAGGGCAATATTAAAGCCCACTCCACCAGAGCTAAAGGCCTCTTCTAGAACCTTCTTTATGGGGCTAGACACAAACACAATCCTTGAAGCAGCTACTTGGTCCTCAGTGCACACTTTCACCAAACATTACAAGATGGACCACATCTCTAGGGCTAGGGTGGGGTTTGCCAGGGCTATCCTTAAATTCCTGGAAACTTCATCCAGACCACCACCCCATTCACAGTGAGCTTTGGCACTCACCCACATGTATATTACTACAGCATTGGAGTAGAAGGACATAGAAAAGTTGTGTAAAATCTTACCATAACCATTGATGCCTTTCTCTTCCATGTTACAGTATTCCTTCCCACCTTCCTTCCCCTTCTGTCAGGTTGCACTTGCTCTTCAGGGTGGCACTGGATGGGCTGTGCACTACTAGGAATGGCTTCGACTGGGGCCTTGTGTTCTGAGGGCTGGTGCACGCAGACGTTATTTTTATTGCCCATGTTCCTGCAGTCACATCAGACGCACAATGCACCCTGAGGGACTGAAAAACTTTGGAATACTGTCTGGATGTACGCGAAAGGAAGAAGGGTAAACCCACATGTAGAATACTGCAACATGGAAGAGAATCTATGGTCATGGTAAGATTTTACACAACTTTTCTTTCTGTAACTAGAAGACTTGCTGTTTGTATTTAAAAGCCAAGATCTCCAAATGATTCAGCATATATTCATGGAATTTTACTGAGGTAATTATCTATAAAACAACATTGGAGTAGACTCTTACCCATAAGGACAAAGCCGGTGCATTGTGAATTTTAATGAAAGCAATGTTAATCTATTTTTAAGCTTCAGCATACACAAAGACAGAGATCACTTTTGTACAGAAACATATACTACTTTTAGGTCTGAAATCACACCAACATTGTAAATTTGTTTTGGATAAATACTAACATATTCTGAAGATAACTGAAATTGTTTTGTAAAAGTTAGTCAGTTTACAAAAACAATCTTGTCTGATTTTTTTCTGTAACTTAAAATGTCAATTTTCTGTACTGCTTCAAGATGCACTTTTGCAGTTTTAAAACAAGATTCTTTGGTAATCCCAATGTATCTTTATTTTCCACAACCTAATAACTTTTTATTGGTAGGAGACAACTGAATCTCAAATATGGGCATGCCTGTCAGGCCATGTAAAATATGTGCATTTTTGCTACAGCATATGAAACAGTTTGCTATAGCATAAAAGTGACATAATTATTTACCTAAAAAAAGTATTGTTTTTGGTTCTCATTTACTAAAAATTATGATGTACACTAGAAGTCTCAGCTTGGAAAAATGGCAAGTATACACTTTTTTTGCAAAACCAGAGCATGCAAATTGCTGTGCAAGGCTGCTCTGTAGTACCTAACAGTAATGGTTTATTTATATTTAAGTATTAGAGGTATTGTAGCAAATTTCTCAGAATAATAAATCCGCTACAAAATATATGCTGTCCTGATTCCAGCTGTAAAGACACATGTACAACTTTATCTTGTTTTGCAGTTGGTTGCATGCGACTGTCTTGGCGGGGGTGGTGGTGGTTGGGGGGGTCACATTCCAGTGACAAAAAATGTTCCATGTTCAAGAGAAAGTAGTAGGATTTTTACTTGATATTAACAACGTAGAGTATTTTAGGCTGTTATTGTACTGTGTTCTGAACAGAAGTTCACTACAGCACCCAAAATGAAAACAGTACATTGCAAATTGCCACACACTGCAGTGAAGACATATGACCTAAATTCACTAGAGACTGTCTTTGAAGGTTGATATCTCCTTTGAGATTTCATTATGAAACTTTCGGTAATAACATCAGGTTGGTCAGCTACAGAATGTACACGCATAAGGCAGCAGTTCTAACCCAAGAGCTTCCAGTGCGTGTGGTACACCTGAATTTGACCCTTGATGGTATACCATTGTAGCCTCAGCGTGCTACGGCTGAAAAAAAATGTATATCTTTGCTGGTAAAATATGGAGGAATTTTACGTTTGTATTGGCTACTACACAAAAGTATTTTAAGTATTTTGGGCTATTATTGTACTCTGTGTACCGAGCAGGACGTCACCACAGCACTAAAAATGAAAACGAGAGTATATTGCAAAATGTCTGTCTGTGGTAGGAATGGGACACAGTCTCCTACCTTTGAGGCCTGTATTTCAAAACTGTTTCTGTCCCTCTGAAATTTCATTACGAAACATTAAAGTAAAAAACAGTAGGATATTCAACTACAGAACATACTTAAGACTGCATTTCTAACCTTGGATCTATATTGTCAATTTTTCATCTCATCCTCACATATGGGTCCAGATCCGAGACAAAAACAAATTTCAGCCCTAATGGACATGAGAGCTATTCAAAAAGTACCACAGCAGGAACAAGGACAAGGATTTTATGCAAGACTCTTCCTGGTCCCCAGAAAGGACAAAGCCTGGAGACCCATACTAGACCTTTCAACTCTAAATACTTACCTGGATGTTCCGAAATTCAAAATGTTGACACTTCAGCAGCTTCTTCCTATGCTGGGCAAGAAGGCTTGTTACTTTGGACCTCAAAGAGGCATACCTGCATGTCCTATCAGACAAGATTGCATAAGATACCTCTGATTCAAAGCTGGTACAATGCACTACTAATTCTCTACACTGCCCTCTGGCTTATCTACTGCGCCCAGGGTCTTTACAGAGTGCCTGGCACCAGTAATCGCATTCTGCATACAAAAAGGAATTCAAATATATCCATACCTGAAGGACTGCCTCATTCAAGCAGAGAGAAATGACATTCTTCTAAAGCATCTGGCATTTGTAAAAAGGTCGCTAATTTCTCTAGGGTACACAGTAAACGAAAAAAAGTCAAAACTAGTGCCCTCACAACAGATCATATTCCTGGGTGCAAGCTTAAATACAACGGCCCAGATGGCTTATCTCACGCCAGGCAAACAAGGACAACTGACTCAATATTTTCAATTACTGGCGAAAAAGTCCCATCTCCCTGCAAGAATAATTCTGTAGGCCCTGGGATTCATGGCATCCTGCATACTACTAATACCATATGAGGAAATTACAATGGTACCTAAAAAGTGTTTGGACTCAATACTTTCACAGTTTAGAAGCAATAATACCAATAATTCCCTGCCTACAACAGGTGTTTCGATGGTGGGCACAGGCATGTCACCTCAAGGAGGGTCAGCCTTTCACTCTACCCACAGCCAGACAGACTATAACAGATGCTTCGGATTACGCCTGGGGAGCACACATGGCAGGAAAATGTATTCAGGGCAAGTGGACCACAGACCAAATGCATCTTCACATCAATCAAAAAGAGATGTTGGCTGTTCAAAATGCCCTAACAGCTTTCAAGGACCTTCTGCATCCAGGACAATTATTATTAAAGACAGAGACAACACCACAGTAATGTGGTACATAAACAAGCAAGGGGGCACTCATTCTTATCCCCTATGCAGGCAAGCCATGACCTTGTGGAACACAGCTCTAACTTATCAAGTGCATCTGCAAGCACAATTCCTGCCAGGAAAGAAAAATACTCTGGCAGACGATCTAAGCAGAAATATCATGGATCCTCACGAATGGAAATTGAATCCACAAATCTTCAGCATGGTAACGCAAAAATGAGGATGCCCAGACATAGATCTCTTTGCCTCCCCACTGAATTGCCAACTACAAAAATTCTGCACAGGGACTTACCACACCCAAGCATGGAAAGTGGATGCTCTTTCATTCAGCTGGAAAAGCCTAAAAGTTTATGCCTTCCCACCTCTGCCGCTCCTTTCAAAGGTACTCCTAAAAGCCAGACAAGAAAAACCATAGATGATCCTGATTGCTCCAGACTGGCCACGCCAGCACTGGTACCCAATCTTAAAGAACTTCGCTCAAGACCCACCATGGATTTTGCCTCACTTCACACCTTCTGACTCAACAAAACAATCGGATCCTGCACGGTCAGCTCAAAACCCTAAACCTGGCTGCATGGCAGATTCATTAGTCAAACAGGCAACACCTCTCTCTAAAGCTGTTATGGATGTCATTTTGGAGGCCAGGAGGCCTAGCACCAGGAAATCTTACTCAGAAAAATGGAAGAGATTCTGTGCCTGGAACCAGGCTCAAAGCCTTGACCATCTTGTCCCAAACATTCCTCAGATTTTACAATACTTAACTGAGATGCTGGACAAAGGCCTATCCTTCTCATCAATTAAGATCCACGCCTCTGCCATTTCAGCACATTACAACACGGACCCTCCTTTATTCTCTCATCCCTTGATAAAGCAGTACCTCAGAGGGGCTAAAAACATAAGACCGCCCCGGAGAACAC
This sequence comes from Protopterus annectens, assembly GCF_019279795.1. NCBI lineage: Eukaryota > Metazoa > Chordata > Ceratodontiformes > Protopteridae > Protopterus > Protopterus annectens. The sequence continues at coordinate 1,198,712,075 of NC_056747.1, read as the reverse complement.
CAACTTGGGACCTCAATTTTGTTTTGGAAAAACTGACCCTGCCACCTTTTGAGCCAGCCAATACAGCTGATCTAAAATTTTTATCATGGAAAACAGATCTGCTCCTGGCAATAACCTCAGCACAAAGAGTTTCAGAGCTACAGGCATTAATGGCAGTGGAACCTTTTATAATTTTTCATCAGGACAGGGTTTCTTTAAGGACAAACCCTACCTTTATGCCAAAGGTGGTATCTAGTGTGGCTCTTAACCAAACCATCCATTTGCCAACTTTTTATCCAAACCCCCAGAATAAAGGGGAGAAACTTCTGCACTCTTTGGACATACACAGGCAGCTACACTTCTTCCTGGACAAAACAAAAGCTTTCAGGAAAACTGAGCAACTGTTTGCAGCATATGCTGCAGGATCACAGGGCAAGGCTATCTCAAAGCAGACTATCTCCAAATGGATAGGACACTGTATTCATTACTGCTACACACAGCATGGAAAATCAGTCCCTAATAACATTAGCCCACATTCTACCAGAGCAACAGACACTTCAACAGCCTTTCTCAGAGGAGTACCAACCAAGGAAATTTTGGAGGCTGCAACTTGGAGTTCAGTGCACACTTTTACCAAACATTACCACTTGCCTCTTTACTCTAAATCCAGAGCAGGATTTGCCACTGCAGTTCTGCAGGGCCTCATAGCTACTCCTAACTCTTTATAAACCAGACACCCAGCCTTAGCTTTGGGATTCTACCCAAGTGTGATGACTGCAGCAGTGTAACACGAACATAGTACAGTTTTGTACCTACCATAAATGTAGATGTTCGAGTGTTCACACTGCTGCAGTCTAGGTTACCCTCGCTCCATCCCCTCTGTCCTAGCTGGACTTATCTATACCTTTCTATCCTGTACAACCTTTGTGGTGTATTTGCTTGTATCTGAAGGTATTGTTTTTATTTTTTATATATGTTTTATTAGCAATATGTATTGCCTACCTAATTGGGGCCACCTGACATCTAAGGCAAGAAAAACTGAACAAAATGGCGTCTGATGCATCTTTATACCCCTGGCACACTGACGTCAGGGAAGAAGCGACAGCAACCGACGCCAGACCAAGACTTTGGAACTCTGGCCGACTGCGGGTCCGCCTGACGGCAGGATAACCAAAGTGTGATGACTGCAGCAGTGTGAACACTTGACCATCTACATTTATGGTAGGTACAAAACTGTACTTTTCATTGAAGTACACTTGGGGATCTACTTTTCTTTTTCAAACAAGTGTAATTTCGATGAAGAAAAGTAGCTCCATATATATAAAGGTACATGAACTAAAACCACTTAAACCTGTCTTTCAAAATGTCATATGTTTAACATTTCATTACAGATGTTTCAGGTAATGGCAACAAAATGTTCTGCTACACAACACAGCTACGACTGAAGTTGTAACCACTTTGGTGCAGCACAGCTTTAGCCAGTTGAAAGCATGGCATTGTAACCATGGTATATTGCAACTGAAACTTTTTGAATGTGAAATATAGAAGATAGTTACTACTGGTACGAGAATGAATATAGTGCATACAGATTCTGGGCATTAGTCTTACCCAGCCTTTTTAATTTACTAGCTGTACAGGTAGTCCCCGGGTTAAGGGCGAGATCCGTTTTTTAGTCTGTCCTTAAGTCAAATTTGTATGCAAGTAGAAACACATGCATGGAACATTCTACTGCACTGTAATGCAATACAGTACAGTAGAATGTTTCATACAAAACAAATGTTAAACTTGCCTCTTTTTAAGCTTCACTTCGCATTTCTATACTATAGGCATCACCCCTGAATGTTTTCCACTCTTTGCTGAACTTTCAGACCTCTGCCAGAGCTCCTACTGACATCTAGATCATAGTGAGCCGCAATGCCATTTGTCCATTTTTGCTGTACAGTAACTGCTTCAATACTGTGTACTGTACAAGCCAGCAGTCTTGACCAATCAGATTGCCATCACAGCGATCTCTTAAATTGGATCTCCTGTTTTCCGTGAAGGCTGAAGTAACTGCTCTAACAAGACATGCAAGCAGCTTCACGAATGGGGAAAAGGAAACTACAAAAGAATTCTTCATTTTAAGGTAAGAGTTGAGCAACTTTAAAGATTATTTTATTTCCAACATTGCAACAGCCCGTTCTTATCTATGGGCCATCTGTTAGTTGGATGTCTGTAACTCGTGTACTGTCTGTATGTAATAGACCATATGCCAGGTACCCAAAGATGGTGAAAAATAAAATGTCAGGAACTTGTAAGATGCTTGGAACACAGCAAACATCTACAGTCTAACGTGAATGTCCCCCTTTTGAAAATATGAACTACCATGTTCTTTATTGGATCACATTTTCATTAGCCTAAGCTATATTGGTTATATCCTGTGAAGTATATGACTGCCATCCAGCATCCAGAGTTTTAAGGCAGGCTTTCACGCAAACTAACTGCTGAAGACCTCAAGGAAAGCTTTATAAAATCAGTGGTTAGGGTATCAGAGCTTCAGATGTTTGTAGCCATAGAAGTGTTCTCCCTGCGGGCTTCAAGTGATCGACAGCTGACCTAGAAGGTTAGTCAGATAAGTACCTTTCTGAGAAAAACATTCCACTTTATCTTTTTTTTTTCTAAGGGAAAAGTTTACTTTTATCAAAGAAAAGGTGCAATTTTTCATAGGTTGTCACTAAAATGTTTGTCAGTTGACTTTGTTTTTAAGTTGCTTGTGAGAGTGGTAAAATGTTTTAAAAGCACTTGAGGAAAATCTTAACATTTGCTAAAAAAAAGTTTAGGGGCATAGACTAGTGGTTTGGGAGGAATCCTTTTTTTCTTTTTAACCTCAGAGCTGTACGTTTGCTGGCAAAGAAGTTCATCAACTTGTTCATCCTTCACCACCCACTTTTTAGCCACTCTCTCTTTGTCATCTGATCATGAAGCAGGCTTTGCACTCTTCAGTTCTCCTGTATTCATCTGCAAGAACAAATTTTCAAGGGAGTCCTCGGTTGTGGCTAGTCTAGGTTCTTGGGACCACCCATTGTCTTTTCTCAATCCTGAATGCATTGCTTCTTGAGAGTCTGCCAAGGACAGGGAGTTAACCACTTCTGCAACATTTGGGTTGCCCTTGTCTGGCAAGGGAGAGATGCTTTTTGTTGGTCTTATGCAAGGGAGCAGGTCGTCTGCTGTAAAGCTGACCTTTAGTGCCTGATTATGTGGGGAAAGCACCATCCTTGGGTGGTCTTCCTTTTTTTTTTTTTTTTAGGGAGTCTCCTAGAAAGAGAAAACAGACATTTTACTTTTTGTTCAGGCAAAATGGACAGTGGAGACTGGCTGGGGTTTGCAAAATGCTTTTTTTCAAACCTTTCATTCTTCAAATTTTGAACTCTCACCAAATACTAAAAGAAACAACATTTTATTCAGATTCAGATTTCTAGTCTGGTGGAGAATTAGAATGGAATTTTTTTTCCAGTACCCACATCACAAGAGAATTCAAATTCGGAGGAAATTTTCTTAGATTTTCCTGACGAATAATTTAATTTTTCTGAAACTACAGTGAAAATGAAAAGTGTTACACTGGTAAAGGAATTCCATCATCTCCACAAAAGTGTTATGACTTACTTCATTGGCATTTACCTCATCTTGTAGCTGTTCCTCCAGTTTTACCTGCTTTTCAGGATGTTTGACAGCTTGCAGTATGCCTGATAGCTGGCCTCCTGCCCCTAAAGTCCACTAAGATTATATAAAGTTCCCCAGACTCTCAACTTTTTTCTAACTGCATGGAAGATCCTGCAGTTAATTTATTGGCATAGTCATCCTTGGCCAAACATTGTGAATGCTCTCCTTGTTCCCTCTGACAAGGATAGGAAAGCTTTTGATAGATTTGAGGAAAAAGGGTGTATGCATCTTCTGCTTTAGCATTCTAAATTGCCAGTCCCCTAAATCTGTTTTCTTGCATGGTGGCTCTTAAAACATGAGAAAGTGTGCTTATGACTGTGCTGGTGCTGTATCCAGCGCAGTTGCTGCTGGATCAGTAACGACAAGGTTCGCTTGATTACATACTGAGAATTTACCAGAATGTGGCAAAGCTGAAAAAACAGATCTGAAGTAGGGAGTTCATTTGTCAGCAACCTGTGGGTCTTGGATCCGATATCGGATCCGAGCCGGCAACTTGTTTCAAGCTAATGGATCCAAGCTCCTCCCCTCACCCATAATCCCCTGCTATAATCCTCCATGACCTCAGATCTAGTTTGCCACGCTTGTGGATAGCTGGATTCCTGTGAGCTCGACTAGTAATTGTCAGTTAAGTGTGTGTTTTTCTGTCAACTTTAGTCTTTTTTTACAAAAATATAAAGTGTGTAAGTGTTAGGTTCCCTGTAGTGTAAAAATATTTTTCTTTTAATTAGTTTTTCCCTCCCTTCGCTGGTCGTTAGTGAGTGTGTGTTGTGTTTTGGGGCCTGTGTGTTTGTGTAACGCTACCTTTTCTTTTAAGTATGGCTGAGGCCCCAAAAGCCATTTTTTCTAAATGTACCGAGTGTGGCCATAAGCTCTCCCTGGCTGATGGCCACACTCTGTGCGTTCGGTGCCTTGGGGTTGAACACCTCACCTCAGGCTGTACCATTTGTGCAGCGTTCAACCCCAGGGCACTGAAAGAGCGGAGGTCAAAGCTGGTCTTGGCGGGACTTTTACCCCCGGACTCTGCTCTGGCCTCTGCTGCTCCCATGGCTCTACCACAGGCTGTGGTTGCTGCCATTCCTGCCCCCCTTCCTTCGGCCGGGACTCAAACTCCCACTAAAGCGCCGGAGGACAGGGAGGCCAGGAGGGAGAAACGGAGGGAGAAGCACCACAAGCGGCGGGCCGAGGCCTCCGCTTCGGCCCCACCAGCTAAGCGGGCTTCTCCCTCCACTGCTTCTAGGTCTCCTCCTCCTCGGCTCCGATCCCCTTGTTTCTCCCCAGGGCCCGAGGAGGAGGAGGCCCGATCTCCATCGAGGTCATCGAGGCGGCATTCCAGGCCTGCCTCTGTGACCTCTTTGAGATCGACTTTCAGTATGTCCGATGCAGACTTGGACCGGATGATGCGAAGGTTCATCCAGGCCCAGCTGCAGATGGGAGTGCTCTTGCCTCACCCCCCCTTCGGGGGGGAGCTCGACACCTTTTTTCCACCCTATTGCTCCTTCTCTGACCCGCTATCCGGGCTCGGAGCATTCGGAGCCGAGCAGCGTTGGAGCCTGGGGTGGGTCGGTGCCGACAGTACTTGGTACTTCGGATCCGACTCTGCCCTCGAGCCTGTCGGAGCCGACCTCTCGGAGCCGTGGCCCGAGCTTCGGATCCGAGGGATTCAGTGTGCCTTCGGCTCCGTCCAGGTCGGAGCGCACTGGTCCTTCGGATCCGATGGTCTCGGCGCCGGTTCCGATCCCTTCATCGGATCCGAGTGGGAGCCGACTCTCTGAGCCCAGAGAGAGTGGTTCCCCCTCGGCTTTCGATGTAGTGGAGAGGGCTCTGTTGAGAGCATCCGGACCCCCGGCCCTTGTCTCTGCTCCACCCTGCACTCCCTCTCTGCTGGACCAGGCTTCCATCACCTGGCCAAAGGGACAGCCTGCTTCAATGTCCCAGATGGTTCCATTGGAGCAGGATGTTGCTGGCGAGGCCTCCTCGGACAGCCCCCCCCCCCCCCGAGGAAGTGCCCCGCAAGCATAAGTGCAAGAGGAGGCACGTGGACTCCCCTGAGTCCTTAACTGAGGACACGGACTTGGAGGAAGGGGAAGGCTCCCCAAGATCACCCCCTGAGGATGTCTCCTTTGGAGACATCATGGAGATGCTGAGGATCAGAGGTGGGTGGTCTGGAGGCATTCGAAGCAGGCCCGTCTACCTCTTGGGTGTCCCCTCCGGCCGACCCCTTGGTGGACCTTATTACCACCAGGGTGTGGAAGGATCCGGACACCGTGGAGCCAATACCAAAACGCCCGGACAGAATACTAAGTCCCCCCTCAGACCGGTCGCACTGGAGCAAGGGTCCCCCCGTAGATGCCATGTTGATGGCGGCAGCCACGAAGAGGGAACTAGCTCAGGAGAGCCCCTCAGTCCATCCACCGGGCAAGGAGTCCCACTCGATGGACCGCTTAGGGAAGCGAGTTTTTAGTTCAGCGACCTTCTTGGTAAGGTCTCTGAACTATATGGCGCATGTCATCAGGATGCAGTGGGATCTTATCAAAGAATACGCTGCCTCCCCCCCTGAGTCCATGTCGGCGGAGGACAAACAATTGTACTCCACCCGAATGACCACTCTGAGATCAATTTCAAATACCTCTATGCGGCTACTGTCCCACGCCACCGAGGGAGCCGCTAGGGCTAGCGGAGCAGGACTAGTCATGAGACGTCAGGCCTGACTCCATCATTGTGACTTTGCGGAGCCCTTTAAAGCATCTTTTGCGAACGCCCCTTTCGATGGTTCTGCCCTGTTTGGCAAAACGGTTCGCGAGACACTTGTCCAGAGCGAGAAGGATGGGAAGACGTCTGCCGTCGGAGTCCACTTCTCTGCTCCCCAGCGGTCCTTTTCGAAGAACCAAAAGGGTCAGAAGAAGATGTGGTTCCGGAAATCGCAACATTCCCAACCCGCTCCGGACAACCAGTCCTTCTGTGGCAGAGGAGGACAGGGAGGACGCCGCCCCAGGGGCAGAGGGGCTCCGAGAAACTTTGGGTCCAGAGAACCTTTCTCTGAACGGCCCACGCAGCAGCCCTGAAGGGTTGCCCGACTGCTCCACTCTGGAGGCAGTCGGGGGGCACTTCTCGGAGCACCTAGCAGCATGGGAGTCCATCACGACAGACTGCTGGGTGCTTCGAATTATATCCAGAGGGTACAAAATACCATTACTTTATGTCCCCAAATTCAAGAACCTCCCCGATGTACCACCCGATCAAAGGGAGGCCGCAGCCGCAGAAATTCAGCAGCTGCTAAGAAAAAGAGCCATCCAACCCGTCCCCCAAGACCAGCTCGGATTAGGGTTCTACTCCAGGTTCTTTTTGGTGCCAGAAAAGACGGGGGACTTGAGACCGATTCTAGACCTTTCCCAATTGTACCTGTCGGTAACCAAGGAAAAATTCCGAATGGTCACTCTTAAATCTATTCTCCCCCTTTTAAGGGAGAACGATTGGATGTGCTCTATAGACCTCAAGGATGCGTACTACCACATTCTAATGGACAGACGATCCTGGAGGTTCCTCCGCTTCCAGCTGGGAGCCAGTCACGACCAGTTCCGGGTCCTTCCCTTTGGCCTCACCACAGCCCCCAGGGTGTTCACCAAGGTATTAGCAGTGATTGCGGCCCACCTGAGACTCCAGGGAATACAAGTCTTTCCGTACCTGGACGACTGGCTCCTGACCGCCCGAACAAGGCATCTACTTTGCTCAGCCAGAGATTTCTTTCTCCGCCTAACCCCACAGTTAGGCATCACCATCAATGCCGACAAATCCCTTTTGGCCCTGACACAAGCCATAGAATTCATAGGAGCCAGAATAGACACCAGAGAGCTACGAGCCTTTCTAACGTCCGAGAGACTTCGGAATTTTCAACTCCATGTGCAGGCTATCCTCCAGAGACCCCACCAGCGGAATTGGTCCTGAGGGCACTGGGCTCCATGGTGGCAGCGGTAACGCTCCTTCCATGCGCCCGTCTGAACATGCAGGTACTGCAATGGACCCTTCTAGTGCAATGGTCCTTTCTGTCCTTTCCTCTTCACCACCCCATTGCTATCAGCAAGGCTTGCAAGAGGGCTCTATTATGGTGGCTCCATGCTTCGGACCTCCATACGGGCCGTCCCTTCTGCGCCTCTCCCCCTCTCACCACGGTGACCACGGACGCCTCCCACCTCGGGTGGGGGTGGCATTATTCAGGCAGGGACGGTCCAAGGCATGTGGAACGATACAGAGACCTCCCTGCATATCAACGTTCTGGAGATGAGCGGTGCTGTACGCGTTGCAAGCACTTCAGAATCTCCTCCCCATAGGAACGATTGCAATTCAGTCGGGCAACATGTCGGTTGTTTGGTACATCAACAAACAGGGGGGAACCAGATCTTACCCTCTATGCCGCGAAGCCATGAGAGTGTGGGAATGGGCGATCTCCACCAACCGCTTTTTGATTGCAACGCACATTCCGGGGCGGACCAACATCCTAGCGGACAAACTCAGTCGCACCCTTCTTACCCCGTATGAGTGGTCTCTCAACCCACTAGTAGCGAAGCAGATATTAAATATGGGGCAACCCTGCTGCGATCTTTTGCCTCTCCCTCAAACACCAAATGCGGCAATTTCTTGGCTCTGATTCCCCTCCAGGGAAACTCCAAGAGACGCTCTGGTGCATGCTTGGCCACCCGGTCTACTTTATGCCTATCCTCCTCTATCCCTGATGCTGCAACTCTTACAGAAAGCCTCGCGGTTGGGGAGCAGGATGATCCTCATTGCCCCATTCAGGCCTCTGCAAATTTGGTTCCTTTACCTGTGGTCTCACCTAGTGAATCATCCTTGGATTCTGGATCTCAGTCCGGATCTAATCTCCCATCCGTCGGACTTACCGACCCCAAATCTGGACAATCTGAAACTGACAGCTTGGTTGCTCCAGTTCCACTCCTAGTTAGGACTCCCGGTATCTCTTCACCAGTCAAAGCCATCCTTGTGGCAGCGCATAAGCCCTCCACCAGGAAAGTGTACCGCAGTAAATGGAAACGTTTCTCCATCTGGGCGGAGCATCATAATCTAGATCCCTTTACGGCTCCTCTTCCGTCCATATTAGACTTCCTAACCAAACTTTTCAGGAAGGCGCTAGTTGCTCAACTGTCAAAGTGCAATTGGTAGCCATCTCACATTACCATGTGGGACATGATACAGGGCCTTTGATGTCGGCCAAGTTGTGTAAAACCTTTCTCAAGGGCACCTTTTTGCTTAGACCCCCTATAAAAGAAGCCGTACCACCGTGGGATCTTTAACTAGTTCTTCAAGCCTTGACTGCTCCACCTTTTGAACCTGCTGCTTCAGTAGATCTCAAATTCTTGTCCTGGAAAACAGCATTCCTTGTAGCCATCACTTCTGCAAAAAGAGTTTCGGAGCTTCAAGATCTTTCTGTGAAGCCTCCTTATTTGATCTTTCACCCGGACAAAGTGTACCTCAGGATCAATCCTTCTTTTCTTCCCAAAATAGCATCAGAAACCAATATAAATCAATCCATAAATTTACAGTTTTTCTTCCCTAAATATCAGAATAAAGGAGAGTACAAGCTGCACTCATTAGATGTTCATAGGCAGCTACGCTTTTATACTCATAGAACAGCTGGTCATAGACAATCCGACCAGCTGTTCGTTTCCTTTGCCAAATTTAATTTGGGGAAAGCAATATCAAAAGTATCTCTATCACGCTGGATTTCTCAATGTATCCTATTAGCGTACCAAGCCTCTGGGAGACCCGCACCTGAAGGAGTTTGCACACATTCCACTCGTTCCATCTCTACTTCTGCGGCCTTCAATTCTAGAGTCCCATTGGATGATATTTGTTCTGCAGCCACTTGGGCTTCATCTCATACCTTTATTAACCACTACAAACTGGACGTGATTTCTAGAGGGAGAGCATCCATTGGCCCTGCGGTGCTTCGCAATATCCTTCCATGATGGCCACCCAAGGTTCAGGTAGCTGGGGACTCTGTCCCACAGGTTGCTGACAAATGAACTCCCTACTTCAGATTAAGAAGTTATGTACTCACCATAACGTTCCATCTGAGTAGTTAGCTTCATTTGTCTGCAACCATCCCCCCCTCCTTCCCCCTGGCCTTCTTTGGATCTATCTTAGTTGGATACCCGTTTTGGGTATATATTGAGGGGCAAACTCGATCTGAGGTCATGGAGGGTTAGCAGGGGATTATGGGTAAGGGGAGGAGCTAGGAGCTCGGATCCATTAGCTTGAAACAAGTTGCCGGCTCTGATCCGATATCGGATCCAAGACCCACAGGTTGCAGACAAATGAAGCTACCTACTCAGATGGAACGTTATGGTGAGTACATAACTTCTTATTTCTTGAAAATGGAAATAAATCAAAGTCTAAACCAACTGTATTCAGGGGATCATTTCAGTTGTTCAACCCTCCTTGCCAACGTTTAATAAGAGTTTTTTTTCCCTAGTCAGGATCCTTGTACAAGAAACAAATTTAAACAGTGTCAACAAAATGCAGACAAGCAGAATTAAAGGGGGGGGGGGGCAGCCTCATAACCAAGGCAGTCCAAAAGGACACACCGACTATGTGCACTTTCAGATATTTTCCCATCCCCACCCTGGCAACCCTGTAAAGCTCTCCATAAATTTTATGTCTTTATTTACCCCATCGTCTTCAGATTACCTCAGACCAGTGGTCTCGAGAATCATTTAGAAAAAGGTACAGATGGCAGAAAGAGTCCCCATCCTCCTTTTCAAGGAACTCCTTACCAGCCAAACCAGACTTTTCCTGTTTTTCCAATCCTGAATCGTATGCTTTCTTTGAGTCACAGCCAATACGTTCAAATCGGACAGGGAAAGGATTTTTTTCCAATAATCTTTGTAGTACAAGCAGAGAGCAAGAAACTGGGTCTATTAGTGGATCTTGCTGCAGAGAAGGCATTCAGTATAGTCAGGTGGGATTTTACGAGTAGGTCAAAAGTATCATTTGCATTCCTTAATGGGAAAAGATTAGTTAGGATTCATGAAGACATTGAGGGAAGAATTTAAGTGGGTCAGTTCTTCTCTGGCAAGCCATGTGTGAATAGAGGAACAAGCCATTAGCAAAGAAACCAAAGATCTCGCAAATTCAAGGATGTAACTTATTTGGTAAGCAAGAAATATTGAGCCTTGTTTGCAGATGGTAGTATTTTGCACTTGGTGAATCCAGAAAAAGATATCTTGGTGCTTTGGAAAATTTTGAAACCATTTCATGACTTCTGAGGATCTAAAATTAATGAAGATAAAACCAGTGCTATAGCTGAAAACTATGCATCTAAACATGAATTGGTTGAGCAAATTAGGAGTGTGGATTAAAAGATTCTGTAATGACACCTAAGGATATGTGGGAAGAGCCTAAACCAAAGATAATAGAAAAATTGAGAAACTGGAACTTTTTGATTCATATAGCAAGAAAGATTCAAGCAGGGTAGTGTTTATAGTTTTATGTACATGTCAGGCATATTTTTAGATACCAAAGGAAAAATTTATGAATAATAGGAGAAGAGGGTGAGAGTTGTGTTGATTCTTTCCATAGAACAAAATGGATTAGGATTACCTGATTTGGAGGGATATTTTACAGCTTGCACACACAACACAAAGAGTTAGTAAAAGTGGAAAGGAATGATGAAATGGGGGGTGGGTAGTTTGAGAAGATGCAGAGTTGGATTTTGAATGCAGGTCCTTAAGGAGAGCTACCACCATATGGAATATTATTGATAAAGTAGCAGAAGAAATTTTCAAAACTTAACTGGCTTTGTAATGGAGAAAGACTTTTACCAGTAGAAGGTATAGAAAATAGGCAAGAGGAGGACGGACATTACTGGAGAAAATCTGCAAAGGAACTAAGTTTTTCAGAACAAGTAACTATAAATGGAAAGGTAGTTGAGTGG